>NC_084511.1:17943982-18243982 GCF_024500385.1 Phyllopteryx taeniolatus | reverse complement strand
TATTCACACCTACAGGCATTTAAGAGTCTACAATTAACCTAACTGTTTTTGGATTGTGGGCGGAAACTGTCACAAGCGTGAGGAGTTGGTGCAAACACTAGGAATACCCCTTTCAATCTGAGCCGATGTCAGTGTTGGTTTGGTGTTAGTGCCAGTGCTCAGTTTGGTTCAAGTTGCGCATTCCTAAATGCCAGTTCGGCTTCACACTGACAAAGAGCCAGTCCAGAGCTACGTTAGTAATTTAATGTCTCTACTGTATACCACTGTTTGTTTCTCAGTTTACAAAGTAGAGCGCATGTTTGTTGGCTTCTTCCCAAAGAAGTGCCAGTCAAAAATCAAATAACCAGTGCTAATTTTAGCTGTTGCTCCCAACCAATACTGGCGCTAGCTCAGTGTCAAAGGAGTAAGCCAGAGCCATGATCCGAACCCAGAACCATCTGGCTGTGAGCCAGTCGTGCTAACCACATGCGCTACTGTAATGCGAATTTTATATTTGAAATTGATTTGATAAGAAACAATTATTTCCCTGAAAGCCCCCATCCATTGTGTCACTTCATCATCATACCCTTTATCTGCCTTTTTGATAGTTGAAGCCCACACAACTTGTTGCTTGTTTTGGGATGCTTTATCTAAAATTTTCAGCTCTGTCTATCTTTAGCTATGTTAAAAAAGTGGTTCCCAAACTTTTTCTGGGGCTACATTTTTTTGGCTGTGACACTTTGTTACAGAAAGTGGACACAATTGCTCAAGATGTGTTCATGTTGCACTCCCGGACTCAGTTTGGGTACATAAATACAGGACAAAGGGGAAGTGCTTGTATTAAGAGCAAGCACTCTTTTGTACAGAATCATTTATATTACAATTCCAATGAAGTTGGGACTTTGTGTTACACATAAATAAAAACAGAATACAATGATTTGCAAATCATGTTCAACCTATATTTAATTGAATACACTACAAAGACAAGATATTTAATGTTCAAACTGATAAACTTTGTTTTTAGCAAATAATCATTAACGTAAAATTTTATGGCTGCAACAGGTTCCAAAAAAGCTGGGACATGTGGCAAAAAAGACTGAGAAAGTTGAGGAATGCTCATCAAACACCTGTTTGGAACATTCCACAGGCGAACAGTCTAATTGGGAACAGGTGGGTGCCATGATTGGGTATAAAAGGGGCTTCCCATTCACAAACAAAGAAGGGACGAGGTTCACCTCTTTGTGAACAAGTGCGTGAGAAAATAGTCGAACAGTTTAAGGACCATGTTCCTCAACGTACAATTGCAAGGAATTTAGGGATTTCATCATCTACGGTCGATAATATCATCAAAGGGTCCAGAGAATCTGGAGAAATCACTGCATGTAAGCGGCAAGGCCGAAAACCAACATTGAATGCCCGTGACCTTCGATCCCTCAGGCGGCACTGCATCAAAAACCGACATCAATGTGGAAAGGATATAACCACATGGGCTCAGGAACACTTACGAAAAACAATATCAGTAAATACAGTTCCGCGCTACATCTGTAAGTGCAACTTCAAACTCTACTATGCAAAGCAAAAGCCATTTATCAACAATACCCAGAAACTCCGCCGACTTCTCTGGGCCTGAGCTCATCTAAGATGGACTGATGCAAAGTGGAAAAGTGTTCTGTGGTCCGACAAGTCCACATTTCAAATTGTGTTTGGATATTGTGGACATAGTGTCCTCCGGGCCAAAGAGAAAAGGAACCATCCGAACTGTTATGGACGTAAAGTTCAAAAGCCAGCATCTGTGATGGTATGGGGCTGTGTCAGTGCCAATGGCATGGGTAACTTACACATCTGTGAAGGCACCATTAATGCTGAAAGGTACATACAGGTTTTGGAGAAACATATGCTGCCATCCAAGCAACGTCCTTTGGACGCCCCTCCTTATTTCAGCAAGACAATGCCAAACCACATTCTGCACATGTTACAACAGCGTGGCTTGGTAGTAAAAGAGTGCGGGTACTAGACTGGCCTGCCTGCAGTCCAGGCCTGTCTCCCATTGAAAATGTGTGGCGCATTATGAAACGTAAAATATGACAACGGAGACCCTGGACTGTTGAACAGCTGAAGCTGTACATCAAGCAAGAATGGGAAATAATTCCACCTTACAAAGCTTTAACATTTAGTGTCCTCAGTTCCCAAACGTTTATTGAATGAAGATGATGTAACAGTGGTAAATATGACCCTGTCCCAGCTTTTTTGGAACGTGTTGCAGCCATAAAATTCTAAGTTAATGATTATTTGCTAAAAACAATAAAGTTTATCAGTTTGAACATTAATTTGTGTTGTCTTTGTAGTGTATTCAATTAAATATAGGTTGAACATGATTTGCAAATCACCGTATTCTGTTTTTATTTATGTTTAACACAATGTCCCAACTTCATTGGAATTGGGGTTGTACTTGAATCGCTCCATGCCAAAAATAAGATGAATATAGTCACTACAGAATATTCACCATCTCTCCTTTGCTTTTTCAAAGGTTTGCAGACTATGGTTGCATGCTGGAAATTCTTAGCCTGGAACTACTGCCTGATGGGCGGTCCTACGTGGACAGTGTGGGGAGCAACAGATTCAGAGTCTTAAAAAGAGGCCTAAGGGATGGCTACCACACTGCTGATATTGAATATCTTGAGGATATCAAGGTATGACTTGCTCAACGAGTTCTTGTTCTATGCTCAGAATTTATGGAATCTATACTACTGTTTATCACTTGCACTTTTATACAGGTCGAAGGGAGTGAATTGGAACTCCTGCAGCGTCTCCACGACAGTGTCTATCAACAGGCTCAGGACTGGTATCAGCGTCTTGGCAGCCGCATGAAAGAGCAGATCAACAGGCAGTATGGTACCATGCCTAGTATTGAGGAGAACATTCAGGTAGGAGCTTTCGACGTAAGTGTGAATCGACATTCACCGAACATTTCGTAAGGTACTGTTCTGTACCATACAACCCATCCAATATAGTTGGATTAACAGGCTACAATTGTTCATACCATGTCTAAATATTGAGTTAAAGGGCATTTTTATTAAATGAATGTTTATACAAGGAAGTGACCAAAAGCATGTAAGATATTGTGTTATAAGTATTAAAATGTTACGAGGTTTTCATTAATTTATACATACTATATGGACAAAAAGCTTCTATGACTGAACTTATTCAAACTCTTTCTCAATACAGGCATAACCAATGTTCTAACGTAAGAGTAGAATGCTTTGTTTTTAGTAGGGCTGCAAATAATGATTATTTTAATAATTGGTTAATCTGTCAATTTAGTTTGTCCATTAATTGATGAATTGGATGGAAATAAAATCCACACCATTGTTCAAAAACAGGACATAATTTCAAATTGAGAGTGCAGAAAATGCACAAATGTAAATTGATTTGATTCAATTACTGGTTTGCTCCATAATAGAAGATAGGCAAAAACATTTATTTTCCAATGTAAAAGCAGATGTTTGCAAAAGTCTTATTTTTATTCAACACAAAAATATTCAGTTTCCTTTCATCGAGGGCCTCATCAAGGACCTGATTTACTGTCGAGAGGCTGAAATGAGAATCTTGTGTCAATTCAGCCACAAGATACCCATTTAACAAATTCACTTCAACTCAACGTCGCCAGCAGATGAATAATTTAGGTCTTAAATGTAAAAGCTGTATTCCAATATCTGCCTATAACTGACACTGTCAGCAAGGTATTTATTCCCTAGTGGAGCAAAGTATTAGAAATATTATTATACAGTATAACTCAGACCATGAATAATACTGACAAAAATGTCTCAATGGTATAAGGATTTTTCTGCTCTTGCCAAATTAAGAAATGAATGATGCATAATTGTAATTGCTTAGATCTTTTGGTATGGTTTATGTATATTAATTGATGCTCAAGTGCTTGTATCTTTTCACTCCAGGTTATACACACTGTGTGCGCATTACATGACATATGATGTATTTATTATATTTTTCCAGGCCTCATCCAATGGTCCAGCCTGGTGCTGGTGGCTGCTGTCTGTCCTCCAGCTGGACCCTGTATATCAAACCACAGTCCTCTCCCTCTCCTTGCTAAAAGACCGTCTAGGTCACCTACGCCTCATCCTCGAGTACTTCTCTCAGAGCTAAACACAGCATTGTGGTGGAATTACTGAGATAAAATGCTGAGGGTCAAATATTATGTACAATACTTACAAAATACTAGTGAAGCTAAGAAGTACTGAGTTCACTTTTGTCACAATTTTTGGGATTAACTACTCTGAAATACAAAGGGACTGTTTTAATGTCACTGCTCAAAGCCAAATCACATGGACAAAACCATAAAATACAAATTTCATAACAAAACCTGAAAAAGTTATTTAAAGCTATCAATCCTTTTTTCCCTTTTCTTTTAAAAATAAATAAATAAATAAATAAATAAGAGTAATTTCAACACACACTTGCAAGCCTTCACAGTGTCTTTGGCACATTCTTGTCGTTTCCAGCTAAACCATAGCCACAGAGCAAATGAAAATTAAGCCATTTACCCATGTTATGAATAATCTGAGGCTTAAAATATGTAGACAACAGTTCAATTTTCAAGGTACCATGTCAGGAAAAAAAAAATAGCTCTAGAGGTCGCTGTGTCCTCTTTTCTTTTCATGCAAATCAATTAATCAAACTTTATTTGCACAGCACCTTTCATAAATTTAATGCAACTCTAAGTACTTTACATGAATTAAAATCGCTCCCACCTGCTGCTTGTCCACAAGGACACAATGACTTCTGTCAACTGGCAAACCAGAAAGTTTGAATGTCATGAATTACATTTCCAAATCATAATTAAAATTACAGTGGAATTCAGTAGCAGATGAAGAAGACACGTTTATTCAGGACTAAGCAAAATGAGATTTGGAAAATAAAAAAAATATTCATTGCCAGATAATTTTTGGGCTTTGCAGACCAATTGTCCTATGCTCATGTTTATTTCTTGCTTGTATTCTTGGGCCATGGCAGCCATTTGGTATGGCTCATTTAATACTTTTGAACATCGAAATACCCATGTTTTCGATTAGTGATTGTTAGAATAATAATTTTGCGTCTTGTGTAAACTTGCACCTACTTGAAGGCAATGTTCGCATTAAAGGAAAGCCAACAACCTGGTTGTTAACTATTGTTGGTCACATTGTGGTAGGATTGGTATTTGTTGGATTGTTTCAACAGCGGCGGCACGGTGACCGACTGGTTATAGAGCGTCTACCTCGCAGTTCTGAGGACCGGGGTTCAAGTCCCGGCCATGCCTGTGTGGAGTTTGCATGTTCTCCCCGTGTCTGCGTGGGTTTTCTCCGGGCACTCCGGTTTCCCAAAAACATGCATGAATTGGAAACTCTAAGTTGCCCGTGAGTGCGAATGGTTGTTTGTTTGTATGTGCCCTGCGATTGGCTGGCAACCAGTTCAGGGTGTACCCCGCCGCCTGCCCGATGATAGCTGGGATAGGCTCCAGCACGCCCGCGACCCTCGTGAGGAGAAGCGGCTCAGAAAATGGATGGATGGATGGATGTTTCAGCAGCTGAGTTGGCCAACTTTTATTTATGTGCATGCATTGCCAGTGGACAGGCAGGTACAGGTGTCATTGTTTGTGTCATCTGTAATAAGGATGTATTTATGTAGGTCTACATTGTTTGAAAACATTTTGTTGGTATGGCAACGCACACATCATCATGTCAGCTCCATCTCGGTGCATTCAAAATCCAGTGCTCAGCATCTTGTCCTGAGGGAAAACTGAAAAATGATATGGCCATTGTTTAAGTAGGGATAAATCCCCACTATGGTAATCTACAATACTGCATACAGTACCTGTGGCCCAACAATTGTCCCAGTGCTTTTGTGGGATCTCCTCTGTCATCAGTCATATTGCTTGAGTGCCTTTTGAGTGTTAAAAAAAAAGGTCTTGCGGTGTCTTTATCATAATGACAACAGTCTTTCTGGCATCATTTAATATGGATTAAGTGCTACATCCCATGAATTCCCAAAGCTGTATGTTTTACATTTTTAATTCAGAACAGGCTTAACTGGGTAAAACTACACATTTTTGTTTTCTTTGTTGTTTTAACCTCAAATGTGCCATTCATTGTGTGATTTATAAAAGTACTTACCGGGTTTATGTGTGTTTTGTAACAAAGTTTAAATTAAAATCAAACGTTTAAATCCTGCGCTTTGTATGGTGAATCACACTTCCAGGCTCACTTTTTACATTGTAATAGCTCTACAAGTGTAAAATTTGTTCATGTATATATAAAAGAAACATCTGATCTACATTAATATAGCATATCCCACGAAATGATGACCCATTACAATTGTACGGCACAACTGGGTAACTTTTTTTCTGCTGGGCTGGGAAAATGTACCACTTCTTATGCAGCAAAAACAACCACAGTCCCCCTTTGGTTTTGAAGCCATCTATGACATTGGTCCCGGTGCAAAACTAATAGTTCTGATGGCAATTATTCCTTGGCAGCTTCACCTGACACCTGGCAACACAGTTTAGTCCATTTTTGCCAACCAATCGAGTCAGCTTTATTTCATTACACTTTGTGTTTTGTTTATGAGTCTTATATGTAGTAGTACCAGTTTCCATTGCCATTGAAAAACGCCTTTGAACTGTGTAGGATATTTTGCCTATTTAGATCAGCAATTACACACATTGACTTGTTATCCAGATATTTATCAGTTTAATATGTATCCCCCTTTAATAGGCTTTTGGTGCCATTGCATTCCACTGCTGTCATTAATTGTAATTTTAGCAAGACTCCTGCCCTGCTTTACCTTAACAGGCAACCATTAACTCCCCTATAACAGAACTACGAATTAGCAAAAGTCCTCTCACAAAGTTGTAAACAAAATGTATTTCCCCCTAAATCAGTGTCTGTAAATGTCATTTTCCTTTTTAGGGGAAAGTGCGATGGGGATTTCTTCCCAGGAATGTATGACTATAAATTGTGGGTAATGTGGTTTAATGGTCAGTTGGCCTTCTCAGAGATATGAGTTGCTCACAGTGTGCCCCAGTTTATGTTGGTAGCATGCAGTATGTCAAATTACAGTGCTAATCAATTTTGTGAATTTATGTCCAATTTGTATCCATCCCTCCACTCCAAAACCAAACTGGCTAAAAGATGTTTTCTCTGGATAATATTTGTCTAACATCCCATTTGATAACTTGTTCAATGTTATAAATAAAGCTTTTAAAAGCTCAGTGGCATTTTTTCCCAGGGGTGGAGGGTATTAGTTTTTTATCACAAGCCAAATGGAAATAGTGTGCTCTTTTGCAGTACACCGCATCATTTGGTGCAGCTGAGGACTGATGGCAGCGCAAAAAGCCTCTCACAGATCACCATGGAAACTATTATTGAGAGAACTGGGAAGTTATTCAGCTGCAGAAGAGTAAAACAACGAGAATCATATAATTTCTCGTGACAGGAAATTAAAATTAGCATGATTACAGCGGCTATAGTTGAATAAAGACTGATTGGATAATCCATAGTTGTAGAATGACTGATAAAACCCTTATTGCAAAGACAAATGTGGTATTTTTTTTAGCTTGTCATGCTCCCAAATTCTCTCCTTTTATTGGTTTTAATATGAATCTGGTAATTACTACGAGTTATTTGCTAATCACAACCAACAACTATTTGGAAAGGGTCCCATAATTTTACTCAAGCCATTCTTCCACCAGGGGGCACTCTGTAGCCTTGAAAGAATAGTAATATGTCATACATTGTCATCAATCATACATTATAAACAGAAAACCACCTAATATCAATGTGTGGCTTTTCTGAGCTGAAATGCCTTTATGTCATTGAAATTTCGCCAACAAAAAGAGCCTATCAATTACACAAAGCTAGAATAGAACTCTTTTTGAGGGTGCAATTACCATATTAAGAGTGAGGAAGATCTGAGTAGGTGTGCATGAGCCACACAAGGAGCAAAGCAGTACAGCACAAGTGTTTTCAGCCAACATCCTCTGCATAGGAAGCAGGCAAATGACAAAGAGGTGTCAGTGGCTTCAATGAGGTTCTGTAAAGCAGCTCAGCGTCGACATCAAAGGCCATTACATTCGAAGAAAGCCACAGGTTTTCTCCACTATAATGATCCATGGGCTTGTGCTGACTCCCTGCTTGTGTATGGTTATGACTAAGGATGACAGGCGTTTTGTAGGAGTTATTGTAAAAGGGGGAACTGACTGTGACTGTGTGTGCATGTATGTGTTTGGGTGTTGTTACATTCCTGCTGTTAAACAGCTGACATTTGCTCACTGAGACAGAAATGATGACGAAATCCTTCCTAGAGGGTATATTTTGGATTGGGATGGAATTTGTGGGTGGCAGTGTTTGATAAATGTCAGACTGAGAATTGCAGGAGATTGTTTTAATAGCGGTTCGAAAAGTAAAGGAATATTGAATTATTATTCTTTGTAATTATGGCATAACTCACTGGGGTCTGTCTACAGAAATAGATGAGCCTGTTCTCTGAGATACGATTATTATTTTTTTTATTATTAAACATCTTTGCTTGAATATCAAGCGTGAGTTCAAAATTAAACAATTCACAAACTTTGTATTTGAGGTGAGAATCATTTGACCCTTTTTCAGCAATGAAGGCGACGATGATTAAATGTGGAGGAAGAAGCTCAATTTCGGCTGATATTTGTTTTTTGTTTGTTAGCTAAAAGTTGCTACATTTGTTAAAATGATTAGATATGGTATCTAAAATCTCTAAAAAAAATCCATTTGTTTATTGTATCTACATTGGTATGTTTGCAAAGCGATACTGTCACAAAACACAAAGTCATGAGCCAATTTGTATATACAGTACAGTACTGGTTTGTCTGTAGGCAGGCAGCATTTGCACATACAGCAAGTAAGTTTTTTGGAAACAAAATCAAATTTGTTGGTTGAGAAATAAAAACATAATACATGTTTTCAGTGCAAATTAAAAATGTATAAGTCATTATTCATTATACTTTCATTAATATGCATTTTTTTTCTCAAGATTGATATTCACTTTACTGTACAGTATTGTTCATATTATACTGCACAGCCAGGACAGAGACGTGTACACAAAAAATTCAATTTCCGATACTATGGTCATCATAAACTTTTCCTCTTTGCCATACCCTTCTGGTGGTGGTGGTATTACTTTAAAAAAAAAAACAACAACTAAAAAAGCCAAAGAAAAGCAAAACACTTTGTGAGTCAATCCTTGTGAGATGCCCAGTGAGGTGAAGTCTCACAAAATTTGAAATCATGACATCACACATGAGGATGGTTCAAGCCTAAAGTGTTTGTGCAACATTTGGGACATATTTTTGGGGAGTTCCAAAGCTGTTCATTTCCCCTACAAAGACACACAAACATGATTTGCTGTGGCGCAATAACTAAATAATTAATGTTTGATTAACAGAGGGATGGGATGGCTACACATGCTTTATTTTGCAGTGAGGGAAACTATTTGCCTCTTTGATATACACAATAAACCACTGCAGCAACATTGACTCAGGGTATGTGAGCTAAAGGGATTTAAAAAAATAAACAATTTCGGATTTATCCTGATTTAAAAAAAAACAAAACAAGCAAAGAAAAAGTGGCTGATCAAGATCACCTGCTGAGAGACGGAGTGAAGGGGAAACAGGAAGCAGTGGGGCTCTGCTGGAGACATGATGTCATGCAACCGGCTCACTGGTTCATAGCGTTACCGCCTGTGGTGACACAAACCTGGCTGTTGGGCTTCTTTCATTAAGAAATCTCACTTGTAAAATCAGTATCAAATAGTCTGTGTGTGTGTTGCCAAATAATGTATCTGAAGGGCAAAGAAGCAGAGGTAGCCCAATGTAATAAGATTGACTCCATGTAAAAAGTTTGAAATGTGTCAAAACAATTTTCCAGAGTTAATGAATGATGGTGGGTGTCTCCACCCCCCCCAAAAAAAACAAAAAACACACAAAAAAACTTGATTATATGAACAGCCTAAGGAATGGAGAACTGTCTGGCAAGCTCAATTTGTTTAAAAAAATCCAAACAAAACAAAACAATAATTATACATATCTTTTTAATAAGTCATGTATTATATTTGACTAACACAATCATATGACTAATAACAGTCATTTTTTCTAATAAAATTTCGCTGTAAAGGTTTCTCCTCAAAAATATAAATCCAAAAGACCAATAAAATGCTTGACATTTTACACACAAAGAGTTTATTGAATTGTTTGCAAACTTGACCTTTTGCCTGCTGTTGAATGCTGACATTATCAGTTCTCATAATATGCACTTACACTTTATGGGCAAAAGTATAGACACAACTTCTAATCAATTAAGCGTTCAGTCAGGTTGTGCCAGATGCCCATAAATCAATCGATTATCTTAACTTTATCTTAAAAACATACTTTGGACAATCATATGGATCCAACTTTGGACAATCATATGGATCCAACTTTGTGGAAGGTAGAGAAAAGTCTGTGAATCCATAGGTGATGTTGAGGTCTTCAACATCAGCAAAACACCTTCACAATGCACTAGAACAGAAATCGTCAACCAGGGCTTCTCTCAGGTCCAACATCAGTGACATCGGACCTCACACCTCCCGAAATGTTGTAGTTAGTTGCAAATGCATAAGCACATTTAATATTTTTTCAAGATGTAATTCAAGTGTAGATTCTCAACTTTAAGAAGTAGTAATTGACATAATTATAAATATTGAATAGTGAAAGAGACTACAGTGAAGCAAATCGTTTCCAGGGAGGAAACTCTGAATTTGGTGATAGAATGGGGGGAAAAAAAATGTCATATTGTTGTGGCAAAATCAAATCTGGCTTTCCTGTGCATGAATGTTCCCAGTGGTTTGCACTTTGTTGAAAACTTTCTGTATTTCGAACTCTTGATTATAGATTTTAACAACAGTACGTCTACCTTCTCCCTAGTGTTCTTGACTTCTGCTGACGTGATGGGATATGTCTTCATTGAGGAAAGGATTCTGCCATCATCCATTGTAGTTGTCTAAAATGAAAAGGAACTCAATACATATTGAGAGCAAAGAAAGGGAATATCCTTAATAGTCAAGTTAGCGGTCTGATCTTAACGGAACAGAGCAGGCGTTTCAGTAACTGAAGACGAAGAAGAATAAAGGCAGCATGAACTACGAACAGGTGATTGTGAAAGTGGATGCGCTGAGGGCCTGGCATAGCATCTCCAGGGAAATTTCATCATGCTCATTGACTGCAAATCATTAACAAGTGTATTTTACAGTTGCCAAATCTCCAAATGCTTTTGAGACAAAGAAAATCAAGATACACTGCATAAAATAATTATAATTCCGAAGTGGTAAATGACATATTTTTGACATCTTTATGGTTTTTATTTCAAATCCATTGTGCCGATTACAGCGTATTATATAAAATCCCAGAACAGTGTTAGCTGTTACAGCTGCAAAGGTAAAAACAATTCCATTGTATTTGTCAGGCATTCCTAATTGGTATTTGTTTGTTGGACTACAAGAAAGTGACTTCTGATTAAAAAAAAACAAATCAGTCCTTCTTGAACAGACAACTGCACTTAAAAACAAAGGAATTCATTGTAACCACATTGAATTATTAAGAATGGAATGTGAGATGCTGCAAATGAAATAAGAATGTACTATTTAAAAATTTAGATTTTATTTAAATTTTTTGCTTATTTTTTGTCATTTTAATAATAATAATAATAATAATTTGAATAAAATGAAGGTGCCATTTTAAACAGAAAAAAGTAAAATTATGAGAGAGACAAACGTGAAGTTGTTATAACTGAGAACAATAGTATATTACATAAAGTAGCAGCAGCCATCATCTATGTTTTGAAACCTGCCACAGATGAATGGCTAATTAATCCATCCATCCATCCATCCATTTTCTGAGCCGCTTCTCCTCACTAGGGTCGCGGGCGTGCTGGAGCCTATCCCAGCTATCATCGGGCAGGAGGCGGGGTACACCCTGAAATGGTTTCCAGCCAATCGCAGGGCACATACAAACAAACAACCATTCACACTCACAGTCACACCTACGGGCAATTTAGAGTCTCCAATTAATGCATGTTTTTGGGATGTGGGAGGAAACCGGAGTGCCCGGAGAAAACCCACGCAGGCACGGGGAGAACATGCAAACTCCACACAGGCGGGGCCGGGGATTGAACCAGGGTCCTCAGAACTGTGAGGCAGACGGTCTAACCAGTCGGCCACCGTGCCGCTGGCTAATTAATATTTGTTGAAATATTTCTGTTCAGATGATCAAACAAACTCAGCTCAGGAACAGACACAAATGTTTATGTGATGCCATTAAGCTGTTACTACTGCCAATCTTCTTCTTTTCCTTTCGGCTTGTCCCATTAGGGGTCACCACATAACACACCCGGCACTTTAATTCATCTATCCATCATCCATATATTTTTTCACATATATGCGAATCATAATAGGACAGAATGAAATATTTACATTGGCCGTGGCTCATGGGAACACAATATACAAATAGAGATATTGCAACTGTGCAAGTCAATAGTACAAAATTGTTGCTGGGAATCATGAAATGTATGAAAATATGGTTTGTCTGTGTCGAACCATCAGGGCTTGGCCTTGGAATGCGTTCTCACGCAGTGTCGGACTCGGACATGGATCATGAGTGCCGTCGTTTTCTGTGCTGACTTGGTAGCGACGAGTCTTAACGACTGTTAACTTTGTCCGCCGAATTTATGTATGGTGAAACATTGCTGACTGCTTTAATGGGGACGATTATTTGACGCTATTGTTTCTGCTAGTCTGCTGTAATTTAGGTTGTGTGCTATGTGCTTAAAATAATATACCACAATATTTCAGTGTATATCGCGTATTTAATGCATATACTACTGTATATAGGCACTACATTACACAGACATTAAGTGTATACAGTCGTGTAGTGTGTAAACAGTTGTGACTATCTAAATGACTTCTGTCGCATTATATACTGTATATGACCTCTGTACAATATACAGTAATGTAGTGTTAGTATATTAATACACTAAATGCACTGAAATATTCTGGTATAAGGACATCAGATGTATTTTAAACCGCAGTGTTGATAGATAAATTATAGTCTATTCTATCATGTTGATAGACTGCAAGCCCTGTTGCAGACGGATAAACCACATTTCATTTCTTCCGTTCCTTCATATTATCACATTTTCATGATGTGTCCCACCAAATTACTTTAAACCTAAAAAACAGGGTCAACACTGTCAAAGTACATCCAAATTAATGTAATAACTCATCACATTAATACCTGTGATTTCTCTTATTTTTAAATTGGTCTTACCTTTGTAATGAATTGCAGTAACAGTATACATCCAACAATATATATATATATATATGTATAACTTTAACTATAAGTAACTATTATATTTATTTATAACTACAAAGCTAAATTAAATAGGCAGTTAAGTAGTTGTAGTGCAAGGTTTTCAAGCCAACTTGCTAATAATAACAACTATAAGAAAATAATAAGTGGTCTACTTATTTTCTGTTACTAAAAGAATAAATATTCAAGAAAAAAATGAGGATTTGGTCCTAGGCATCACCAGTGTCCATCATTACGCAAGCTTTCTTTTAAGCCTTTTGTGGGAGGCAATTGCGTCCCACCAATTGATCACGGATGGATAATGAAAAGGAACTGGGTCCAAAATGTTTAATTTGTTAATTCATACCAAGCATTTTTGTTGATTTCCACCAAAAGCAATCAAGTGCTGACATTGTAAATCCCACAAGGTCTTATTTTATTTCCACAGCCTTTTATTTAATAGTAACACTTTTATTAAAATAGATTTTAAAACAAGTCATCAAATGCAGTCTTTTTTAGAAGTGATTCGTGACAGCACTCCTGCTTACCATCATGGACGGACGAACCTGCTGTAATCTGCATTTCCAGCAGTCCCTCCGCCTCCTCTCAATGCCGCTGTCCTTTTTCAAAAAGCAAGTTGAAGGTTTATTGGAGTTGGTGGCCTGTGATTGTGTTTTAATGAGAGAATGACTGTGGCGCGACGATAAGACACCCACTTTGGCCTGACAAATCCTTGGTGGGATTAGAATAATCATCAGAAAAACGCCGTGTCTTATAAAAACACACACAATAGGCCACGGCTGCTCCTGTGATCCTCCCTTCCTAAAGCCAGTCATCCCTCCATCCACAGCGACAAGAGCGAATTAATTGACATTCCGTTTTGATGGTCCGTTGCTCGCAGAGAAATACGACATTTCCTCCCATCACTTTAGCGAGCCAAATGTGCCGGTTTTACAGATTAGAGAGGGACAGTGAGAAAACGTGAAGATGGGGGGAGTGTGGCGCGTAAGTGTCAAAGATGTGACAGAGTGGAAGTTCACAGGAGACAGCAATAAATAGAGATGCACACTGAGGCATCCAATAACTACATTAAGGCAAAGTTATGATAATGGGGCATTCACATACAGCCATTCCTATAACTTCAGTGACTGACTGATAATGTGACAAATGAGTTGCATTTGGAAATCAGCAAGTTACAAGTTCAAATCAAAGTCTTTATCAAATGTAAATGTAACATTTACACTCTGTATATACTCATATTGCTTTCCATAAGAGGTGAAACACTAAACCAAATACTGTGCACTATAAATTCAACATTGTTTGTATGCATGGATAAATTCAAATCCACACATTGAAAAACTCACATCGAGCTCATAGTGATATGTCTACATTTGCTGTACTGGAGGTTAGCAGCTAAATACTTCAGGTCTTGATAGATGCCAATTCTCTCTGCTTGCAGTTTAATGATCAACAGGTTGAATATGCAAGTTGCAAGTTTTTCTTTCTTTCTTTTTTTGTTGGGACAAACATGGTAAGACAACAGGAACCAAAAAGTGTTATTTTTCATGCAGGGGCAAATAAACATAATTTAGGTTCCAGAGGTTAGTGTGACGAGCCAATTTCAAAGATTACAGTTCACTGTGGGATACAAATTGTACAAATAAGCATAAATATAAAAGGGATGTTGCTGTTGATTTCATATTTACGACACATTATTTTTGCTATGAAGAGAGCCATTCAAAGAGAAATATTTAGAACAGATGGTTGTTTGCAAATATGAAAACATCAATATAAACATAAAAATACCAAATGCATGTAAAAGGTTTGGTCAAGTTTGCAGCATACACAATCCCAAGATGATGGCCATCCCTACAAAAATAACACTGGTCAACAAGAAATGTATTGTCTAAAATTGATTTTAGCTGATTTAGGAAAATTTTGATGTGCTGAATCACATTGGTTTTGCTCAATCGGGTCAACTTTTTCAACTATGACCACGTTTTTGTTTTTTGTTAAGTATTTTTCGGAAGTATTTTCACGTTAGAGGTTCAAATAAAAGCTGTGAATTTTGAGCAATGGTGACGTAACATTCAATTTATAGGTAGTTCTTTTTATCAGTGACTACTATTCAATTTACAGTAAGCAAAGTTTGTAACATTTGATTAATAAACTGTTCAAAACTTGTCATAAAAACCTGACCTGAATGAGAGAATAGGATGTAATTTTCGGATTCAGTGATGCAAATCAGTTGAGAAAACAGACACTTTACAAAAATTTTGTTTTTGTAACCCAGTGTAATCAGAGCAAATAATGACTTACATTTGTTTGTTGTTAAATTTGCAACAGAGAGACAAATAGAAACCAGTGATGTATTTCAAGGTGCTGACTTTGGGCAAGCAAAGCGAAGCGATTAATATTGACAATGGTGACAAACAAGTCACACAAATAGGCGTAGTTACACTGAGCAAAACACAAGATGCAGTCCTTAACACAAAGAAACCTGGATGTGATAAAGTGACAAAACCCCACAAGGCACATTGACACTCCCTCATTTGCAGCTCTTTAAATGCAGTTTAAATCAGTATGGCTAATCTGAAAGCCTTTGTTGATGTTGTTATGTGCGTGTGTGTGTGTTATTTATTTAACAGAGGAAGAGAGGAATAAAAGAATGTAGTTAGAGTGAGAGAGAGAGCAAGAGAGAGAGAGAAAGAGAGAGAGAGAGCGAGAGAGAAAGCGAGTGAGAGAGAGAAAGAGAGAGAGAGAGAGCCCGAGAGAGAGAGAGCAAAAGAGAGACAGACAGAGTGAGAGAGAGAGAGAGAGAGAGAGAGAGAGACAGATTGAGAAAGAGAGAGAGAATGAGAGAGGGAGAAAGAGAGCGAGACTGAGAAAGCGAGCGAGAGTGAGCGAGAGAGAGAGAGCGAGAGAAAGAGACAGAGAGAGAGAAAGAGATAGGGAGAAAGAGAGAGAGCGCTTGTAGCCTCTCTCTTCAGGGAGAGGGGATTATGTTTCTCTGCTGTCATGTGTTCTGACATTCAGAATGTTATTAAACTTCAATAGGCTGAGCTCAGGGTTCACTGATTACTCTTACTACGGCTGAATCCATTATTCAGCTTTTACCTGTATTCACTCATGTTTGCCGAAATCACAATCGCACCAAATGCTTTACGCACTAATGCATACACCTGGAATGCGCTCAGGTATGCATAAATTCTGTATCATGTTGAAGACATGCATAGATAAATGCATTGGAGAAATGTGTCATTGCCGCGGTGAAAACATTTTTAGGTAATGCACCCGCCTTGGGAGATTTGATTTGTGTGCCTACTAAATATGCATATTGAGTTTCCAGCAATAGGCTAAGCAATGGTGTTTAAATGTTTCCGTTGTGATGTCATTGTATTTTAAGTGACCGATGACTGGAGCAAACAAAGAAACAAGAGTATCACCCACCCACGGCCCGCAATTCCAACCAACAGAGTGATATACAGTTCTGTACATGTATTACTCACAGTAAAAATGGAATTTCCCAAAGTAAAGGGTCCACCCTGCTTCACATTTTTTGGCCCGTGCACCAGTCTGGCTGCTATGTGCAGGGAAGCACTCTAACTTTGATCACTGTTGAAAGTGGCCCTGCTTTATAATCCCCTCATCTATCATTCTGTCTGAGGTGATGTGGACTGCCATACATCTCTCCTCCACTCACTCTCCTTCTTTCTGTCTCCAGCCCGGGTTTACTACCTCCATTCATCTTCCTCACACGGCATTCCAAGCCACCAACCACCAAGATGCACAGATGGAAAACAGAGGAAGAGAAGCAGCAAAACAACTTTTCTCATTAGGAACCAAAGAACAAGCCCCAATAAAATTTGGGGACAACCTATTTATAAAAGGAGTCATCCTCAAAAATATGAAGGGGACCATAAAGTTCCAATTGGACAATTATTCATTCTAACCTAATACAATTTCATTTACAGAGCAATATAACTGGATCGCTTGTTATATATCAGCAGTTAATAGGGGAAGTGAAGTCTGAAACTGTAGGCCTCGATGTGTGCATTGAACCACTGTGGTGCTGAAGACATTTTCTATACCGCTTCTCCTCACTTGGGTCGCGGGCTGCTGTAGCCTATCCCAGCTATCTTCGGGCGGGAGGCGGGGTACACCCTGAATTGGTTGCCAGCCAATCGCAGGGCACATAGAAACAAACAACCAGTCGCACTCACATTCACACCTATGGGCAATTTAGAGTCGCCAATCAACCTATCATGCATGTTTTTGGGATGTGGGAGGAAACCGGAGTGTCCGGAAAAAACCCACGCAGGTACGGGGAGAACATGCAAACTCTACACAGGCAGGGCCGGGATTTGAACCCCTGTCCCCAGAACTGTGAGGGAGATGTGGTAACCAGTTGTACACCGAGTAGTTTAAAAAACTAGAATATTTTTTTTTTTTATTGCAGTGCAAATACTTTCCATCCACATGTTTTTCATTAATGTGTACTTTGAGGCAGAGAATGAATCAGACCCTAATGCCATAATAGATGATCGTTACAATTTGGCTGTCCTTTTTTTCCCCTTTCAATTCAGGTCCCACTTTTCCCAAAATATCCTTTAAAAAAACAAAACAAACCCCAAAACAAAAACTGTTCTTTTATGAAAGCTCAAAAGATTATGCAGGTGTTCCCAATAAAGTAGTCCGTTCATGCCTTACTTTCAAGACACTCTTGCAGTGACACTGGTTGACTTTCAATTTGTTGCTGTTTAAAAACAAGTTTTCTCCATGTAAGACTCCACTGCTTGTTCTTTTGGCCATGAATAAGCAGGAAAATATTGTATTTCTACCTTTTTTAACTCTCTTACTGATAGCTCCGTAGCTAATGGTCTGCTCAGGGTTAGGGAAACTATGGCCCGCGGGTTACATACGGCCCCCTCTGTTCTTTAATCTAGCGCACCGAGCATTCATATCAAGAGTCCTGTAATATTTGTTGCATTCATTTAGCAGTTTTTCCACTAAAATTGGTTGAATAAAATGTAATTATTATTCATTCATTCATTCATCTTCCCTTCCGCTTATCCTCACTAGGGTCGTGGCCGTGCTGGAGCCTATCCCAGCTACCTTTGTGCAAGAGGTGGGGAACACCTTGAACTGGTCACCAGCCAATCGCAGGGCACATAAACAAACAACCATTCTCACTCACATTCACAACTATGGGCAATTTAGAGTCTTCAATTAACCTACCATGCTTGTTTTTGGGATGTGGGAGGAAACCGGAGTACACGGAGAAAACCCACGCAGGCACGGGGAGAACATGCAAACTCCACACAGGCGGGGCTGGGATTTGAACCCCGGTCCTCAGAACTGTGAGGCGGATGTGCTAAACAGTCGTCCACCCTGCCGCAATGTAATTATTATTTTGTTATTAATTTATTTAACTGAACAAAATAATTAATACAAATATCATTATTATTATTTATATTACAACATTTAATATTAAATATCGAATAAACCATTTAGTCTAATTTACATTACATTTACAATTTAACTTTTTTTTAATTAACCTTATGTACAAATGACCTCTATTTTAAAAATTAAATGTGGCCCTTTAGCACAAAGGTTTGCCCACCCCTTTTCTCACTGATACAAGGAAGTCTAATTTGGTTATTTCAGAAGGACCCAGTTTTAAACCCTGAAATCTAGTCTATAGTTCTATCTATCCATTTTCAATAGTGCATCTCCTCATTAGGGTTGCGGGTGAGCTGGAGCCTATCCCAGCTGATTTAGGGCGAGAAGTGGGGTACACCTTGGAATGGTCAGCAGTCAATCGCAAGGCATGTATTAATTACATTACCGCCTACGGGCGATTAAGAGTCTGCAGTTAACCTGAGACGCATGTGATGTGAGTGGAACCAGGAGTACCCACGCAAGCACGGGGGAACATGCAAACTCCACACAGATATGTTCCAATGGAGATTCCATTACTTTAAATTGTAGCTGTGGGGATTTCAACTTGAACAGCTCTCACCTCAGTGAAATGTGAATGCTGTTATCTACTCATCTAGCCTCTGCCTTTCCCTCAGGCCCCTTAGGGAAACAGCCTGAGGCATAGATGCTGAGAGACATGAGATGTAAGATGCCAATGAATGAGGTGCCACACTTGCAGAATCTTTGGCTTGTGTGAACTAATGTGTTTGTGTGTGTGTGTGTGTGTAGGTGTTAGCGTGTACTCATACATATAAACCACCCATCGCCACTTTTGTGTTGAGGGCACAATTTTTAGAGGTCATAGTTGATCAAACATGAAAAGAAACGAGAGGCTTTGTTCTAAAAATAAGAACAATTAATATTTAGAAATCAATAACTAATTATTATAATGTTTTTGCTTTGCTTTGCAGTGAGTAGTCTTTCTAATATTTGAGTTGCCTTAGTTACATGAGAGGGGCCAAAGAATATGAATAAAATAATAGGCATTTTGCATGTTAACCCAATATACAAAATACAATAAAGAATATACGGTATAATGATAAAAGTGGTCATGCTGAGTGAAACGCAACTGAGCTGTGGAATTGGGGTGACTGAATTTACCTGTGACCAGTTCAGGGCATATCGTTCCTCTCTTCCAAAGTCAGATGGGAGAGGCTCCATCTCATCCACAACCCTAATTAGGAAAAGTGGTATACAAAAAGCGATGGATTGATAAAAATATTGCATCCACAAAATGTTTCCGGGCAACTATACGGCCCACGATAATCTGCAAAGCAAAAGCCCAGCTGGCTACCTTGTGTCAATTTAGAGCATTGTTGCTATCTTGCAACAGCATCCAAACTTGTTTTGGCATTTTCAGGCAGCTCATGCTGGTAACATCATAGACTATACAAATACCCATTTGATCACAGCAAGGCACAACCAGTAATTTATTTTATAAGTTAACTTATTTGTAAAGCGCCTTTTAACAATGCCATGCTCACTGCAAATCAATGACCTAAAGCTTAACTCTAATGGTCACATTGTCGACTGGGGGGTGCTATGTCTCCCGCTGGCTAAAAATACATGACAATGAAAATTGCCCTTGGCAAAAGGACAAGTGCTGCACCAAAAAGGACACTTTTTTTTGCCAAGGGCAAAAGGGCTGGTGCTTGAGTGCCACTTTAGGTCTTTCTGTGCACGACCCTGCCAGTATACATTTATAAAATGTATTTTTTCCACATCTTCCTCATACCTATGTATTACACGCTCTATCGACTGGATGATTTTTTTTAGATGAAAAATATTTCACACTAGAAATTACATTATGTTTTTCCATTTGTATTGTAAAAGATAAATCACGCATGACATGCAGTTCTGGCGATACAACAAAAATATCAGGCTCTTCAGTTTTTCAAACAATTTTCTTTACCTTGATCCAACAAGTTAGGTACTCTTTGAAACTGGCAATCTTGGATAGTCCCATTTACTGTCATAATTGTTGTAGCAAAAGGAGTATCCGCCAGGGGGGAGACGATGAGCAACAGAGTGTATATGCTTGTATCAAATTTGATGCATTTGGCATTATTAAATGCATTATATTTTCTAATTTCAGTACATACGATGTCTCCGCAGGAGCAAAACAAGAGTGGAGAAGAAATATATAAAAACATTGATGGAGATAAGTATCACTACCACTCCATCCATCCATCCATTTTCTGAGCCGCTTCTCCTCACTAGGGTCGTGGGCGTGCTGGAGCCTATCCCAGCTGTCATCGGGCAGGAGGCGGGGTACACCCTGAACTGGTTGCCAGCCAATCGCAGGGAACATACAAACAAACAACCATTCGCACTCACAGTCATGCCTACGGGCAATTTAGAGTCTCCAATTAATGCATGTTTTTGGGATGTGGGAGGAAACCGGAGTGCCCGGAGAAAACCCACGCAGGCACGGGGAGGACATGCAAACTCCACACAGGCGGCCCCGGGGATTGAACCCGGGTCCTCAGAACTGTGAGGCTGACGCTGTAACCAGTCGTCCACCGTGCCGACTCACTACCACTCATCATAATATATTCAAATTATACAATAGTAGATTTATGTAAATGTGCAGTGAAATTCAATGTTGGTTGTACTCAGTCATCTTTATCACTGTGATGGGGACCATTAAATTCACATCTCTTTTTTTCCAGGGCTGCCTTGCCAGTCCAGATTTTTTTCCCTACTTTTATGTCAGACAGAATGTCACAGATTATTTTTTGGATCACTGCATCCTTTCTGAGCCAGACACATTAATAGCAAACATCCCATTTGCACAAAGCAGCGAGTGTCATACAGTGTGTGGGAATCACTGAAATAACACAAATGTCTATGAACAAATATATGCAGTTTATTCCTTTATTCTGTTAAAAAAGCACAATGACTTCCTTCCAGGACACTTTGGCTAGAAAAAATATTACCCCCCCTCCTCCATTAAACATACTAACCATTGTTTGAGTTTGAGATTTTTATACACCCCTTCTGTAGTTAAATAGAAAACAAACCAAAAAAAAATAAACAGCACTTTCTTGTTATTAAACTGTAATTAGATTCTAATAGTAAAATACTGCGAAAAAGGAAAACAACATGGAGATATTCAAATTGTGTTAAATTACTTGCACTTAAAAATACAGACAGGAAATAAATTTTAAACCTCAACAATAAAATGAAAAATAAAACTGGATTTAAACATTAGTTTCAACACATTTTCCACATCGGCATGTTATTTATTTTTTTTCTACACCATTCAAAGTGTAAAACACTGGCAACCCAACAGTTCTCTATAATACAAACATTTAGTGTGTTTTTTATTTATATATATTTTTTTCTTATAAATCTGTTATGGCATATAAAACCTCTGAATGTGAAGCCTCCTCTGAAGAGTGCTGTGCTGTGTTCTAATACAACAGCACAGTTTGATGGATGTAAAGTATACACGTAGTTCAGGTACACAGAGGCGCGACTGCAAAACAAACGTTTGAGAGAGGAAATCGCTTTTATGTACAAAATAGGTGCTGATATGTATGATTTTGGTAAACTCTACCTATTATCACGAAGAGGAAGCAATTTAAGATGTTAAGTATTAAATTTTGTACCATAGTTTGTAAAGCAGAAAAGGAAGAGCAAAACAATAGAGATCTTGGAAAATGTGACGGTATAAGTCGGCGGTACTGTAAATGATGGGGCAGCAGACATCCGATAATACATGTAGCCACAACCTTCCAGTCACCTTCAGGTAAAATCACAGCTTTAGGTAGAAATAATTTGCAAGCTACAATGTATTCCAGGGATAGTGGGGTTATAAATAACTAACTTCATGTTTTTATGTACACACCTTTGCTTTCATTGTCTGACATTCCACTGCAGTAACTGTTCAAGTGGAGAGAGGACATGCGATAAGGGGAGTGTAAAATAGTTAAATGTTCATTCTGACCGCCCCCCCCCCCCAAAAGAAATACAAAATAAAAAAAATACAGCTTCTGACTGTAATACACTGCATATAGAATGTGTCACCTGCATGGGTAATTTCTACTTCACATGAGCCAAAATGATATAATTTATGTATATTTTTGTTGGTTGGTCCATCCATCCATCCATTCTCTGAACCGCTTCTTCTCACTACGGTCGGGGGTGTGCTGGCGCCTAACCTAGCTGAGAGGCGGGGTACACACCGTGAACTGGTCGCCAGCCAATTGCAGGGCACATATAAACAGCCATTCGCATTCAGATTCACACCTATGGACAATATATAGTCTTCAGTTAACTGTAGATTTGTCTCCATTTAACCTATTGCTATCTATCAATGTGTATAATGTCAATAGAGCTAATGACAAATATTTTAAGGATGTTGAAATCACTATTTTGTGGAAAAAGCCTATGATATGATTAATACCTAATCACATTGGATGAACCTGAAGAACACTGAAAAACGGAGGAGCATTTTATGTTCATTTAATTAGCTTGAACCATACTTAAACATTATATTTCGCCTGTTATTTTGTTTTCAAACTGTACTAAAACAATAAACCTTCACAGGATTGAAATATTTACCACCCAAAAAATGATGGAAGTACTTCACCTTTACTGTACTTTTCATTAAATTCTTTGAAAGGGTGTTATTGGCTAATGAGTCACTCTCAGGAAATTGTGTGTGAATAGCATCACTGCCCATTCATCCATCCATTTTCTGGACTGCTTCTCCTCACCAGGCTCGCGTGCTGCTGGAGCCTATCCCAGCTATCTTCGGGCCATCCGTCCATCCATCCATCCATCCATCCATCTATCCATTTTCTTTACCGCTTATCCTCACTAGAGTCGCGGGCTGCTGCAGCCTATCCCAGCTATCTTCGGGCCAATTCATTAAAACTGAATACATTGAAAATCAAATCACATATGAGTCGCAGAAATGAAGAAGAGCGAGGACTCCATCTCTAATTTCAGGAACCCTTTGCTAGTAGGTTTCTTGCTCTTTAAAATGTGATTGACATACATTTCAGAATATAGCAGTGGCACACACTGGAAGTCTCACAGCAGCAGAATGGAAGGTCACACATAGTCACTATATTGTGTCAGTGTGCCTTTTCGATCTCAAGAGGTCAGTTTCTGAATAACGCAGAACAACTTTGTGCTGACAAATCATGGTGCTATGGCACAAAAACAAGGCATGATGTGTTATATGAGGTGTAGCAGTAATGCATGTTTTTTTGTAGCCTTGACAAGCACTGTGTCAAACAGCATCAGCCTTTAATCGTGAGTGAATCAACTCAGCCACACTCTTTACATTACATCAGTGCAAACCATATACTTAAAACTGCCGATGCGACACAGAGCACTTCGTCCTCTCAACATATAAACAGAAGCGTGAAAGCGTGCAGGCATGTCCCCAAAACACAAAAGGAAATATTTGTAGCAGTCACAAGTGTTTGTCCTCATCACCACATCAGTGCAAAGACACCCGCAGCCACCACAAAGCATCTAGGAAGTACAGGGTCAGCAGTAGAGATGAAAATATTGCACACGCAGACTAACGTCAACAACTCCATTGCAATGGCACAACGCAGGTGGCACACTTAAGAATAAAGTTCTTATTTTTTTTGCCTAACAGAAAAGAACAAGGTAAAAAAAAGTTGCAAAATCAAATCCAGATTCTTTATTGCAGCACACTTCCTGTGTTCTTTTTCTCTCACTGTTTTTTTTTTTCAAATATCCACATATTAAAAATGTTATGAGTCTCTGTAGCTTGTAAGAAGCATTTGAAGAGTGCATTTTGGCAGTAAGTTAAGTCTTGTTCCAGTTGGGCACAGCCAGAAGAATTGATGGGTCAAACCACACAGCCACAATTTTTTGGGGAGGTCACCAGAGTCTCGTGCTCCTCCTGTTCCACCCTGCCTTTTTCCTGCCCCCACTCCCTCTCCCAAAGTCATGTGATCACATTCCTGAGGCACCCAGTCCCATGCTAGCAGTGTGGCTCATGCATGGCAGTGTTTGAATGGTCTTGGGGAAGTCATGGGTGAGGAGTCGTCCATTCTCTCCTCCGCTCCCGTTACCGCTCATCCTGGTCAGGGTGGAGCAGCGCATGGCGTCGTTAATGGATTGCTGTTGGACAATAACACATTACAATCAGACTGCAAATTAAATTTATTGCACATGTTTGGACTATTACATAAGAGAACATATACAATAGCTAACGTAACCATGATAATTTCTGTGTGTAGGTGGATTTTTGACTCTCTGAACCTGGTGCTGGCAGATGGCAAAGCAACAGTATATTATACATATTTCTATTTTTAAAGTAGCATAGTAGTCTCTTAAATGTCAAAGATTTCAGACCAAGGAGACCAAGGATCTGATGGTCCAGAAGGACAGACATTACATAGTATAGGGCAGGTGATGACCAATGCCTGGTTTCATACACATAAACCAATTAGAATACAGGTATTATATCGTACTTTCAAGAAGTATCCGAGTTCAATTTCAAGTGTCACAACACTTGTCCATGTGTATTGATGTCAATCTGATTTGTTTATTGAGAATTGGGGAGTTAAACCATTGATGCTGGCTGGGAATCAAAGTTTAGTTGAAACAGAGCAGAACCAAGTGTGGTATGCATAAAGTAAGCTAAGGCTCCATTAATTTGTGTAATTCCTCTATTAGGCAGAAGCAGTAAAACAGAATGCATTCTGTGGCTGCTGCTGACAATTCAAAAGCTGATTAATTTTAGACAAAGCACACGTGATCTGGAGTAACCTCTGAGTGGTGCGCTGCAATTTGAGAATCAAGATAATTGGAACAGCATTGTTGTCTTTCAAGTCAAACAGCATAAAGGCACCGCAACTCCTCGCTAGTTTCATCAGCATACTGATTGTGTGTTTGTACGCTGATTAAAAATAGATAAATTAGAAAAGACACCCATGAATAAGATCCCTCCTCATGTTGGCTCTGTTGTGCCTTCTCTTGTTTAAAAGAGGAAGAGCATCAGTGAGCCCAGAGAAGTGATTGATGTCGAAAGACGAATCAGGTTCTTGATTGATTCCTGAATTAAATGACTAATATTTTAAACTGCACAAAGGGAAACTTTTTAAAACAAATCCATACTTTGAGACTTCTGAAATGCAAGATTTGGAATTAGAAAGTTCTATGTTAGAGCAGTCATGGAACACAGGCCTGCCTTATGGTATACATATAAAAGATGTTCACCACAATGGGCCCTGCTTTGCAAGACAGTCAGTAAAAGAGCAGAAGGAGCAGGCGACGACAGGTTCAGAGTGACAGAGGTAGATAGATGCATCACTGTAATTCAAATTGCCTTTATACTTGTACTCCAACATGAGGTTCTGTCTATGGGGCCTATTTTCGCAAATCTCACGCAGCGGGTGGCGCAACTGTGCGCCAGGGGTTGGTTAGACCTGTGTTGGTGATTTCGTAGAGCAGACTGGGTGGGCTGCGCCACTGTGGGTGTGTTTACAGCCAACTTTATTTGCCAGCAATCAAAGCAGCTCCTCTCATTCCCTTTAAATGTGGCACAATGAGTCCCGACGTAGACATCTCTGTACGGCAGTGGACGATGCGTAATCGCAGCGTTCTTTGCGTGAGTGGAGTATTGTCAAGGTAATCTTGCCAGACGTGTGCATTTCTGAGTAATAATTTCCATGAATTTCACTTAATGATGCATAGTATATATCTTAAAATCAAAATTGATTCATACACACAGACACTATGTATCTAATTTAAATCTGTATTGTTCTGCCTTGGTGGAGGTCAGCACTCTGATTGCCAGTCGATCTATCTCTAAGATAACAATATTGGATACAGCTCATGAAGTAGATTTCATTAGATTGTGCAAGTATAACTAGTGTACTATCTATGTGTTTATCCCAATGGATGATGCAATAGGAATCAAATTTCAGACTTTCCTACAGGGCTTTTGGATTCTGACAATATGGGTTGATTAAGTACTGAATGCCTTCATAATGACCTTTAAGTGAGCCCGGTTCAGGTTTTGATTTGGCCAAGTTGATGGAAAACTGGAAGTTTAGTTAGGATATAAATCATGTTGTATTTGGAAATACTTTGTTTGGTGCTGAAAGTTAAACAGGTATGAGGGCAATTTCGAATTAAGTGATCGAGAACATCTGCAGGCCATCAGTAACACGAAAACTTAGCGAGGGAGTGACAGTAGGAGAGAGAGGTACAGGAGAGCATTTGCACTGAGGTGGAAGCCGTGAAAAGCCCTGCTGTGGCCACGGTTAGATGGGCGGGGGATGAGGAGGCGGATGGCATCATCATCATCATCATCATCATCATCATCATCATCATCATGGCTTGATTACAGCGTTTCCTACCCCGTGGCTGTGCTCTTATATCTTAACAGTGTTGTTGGCGTACAGGCCGTAGCTCTGCAGCTCTGTGTAGGGGGCGCTAGCACCACTGTCTAAGGCTGAGCAGTGAAAGGCCTGAGCAGCTGAGGCAGCAGCGGCTCGTGCAGTTGACACCTTCATTCGGCGTGACTCGGTCCTGGATTTGTAGCAGAACTCCACCAGCGCCACAAGCATGGCCAGGCCCAGGCCACCGATCAGGATGTAGAAGACTCCGGCCACGTTGCTGAGGCTCAGAGCGCTTGTCTTGTCCTGGAGGGAGTGACAGGAGTGGGGAGCCAATCGGTGAGCAGAGATTTTGGAGCATAGCAACAGACAACATTTACATTTACACACTCATGATTGACTGAGGATTTTCCCATTCACACATACATTATATTGCAAAAAGTATTTGCTCACTTGCCTTGACTCAGATATAAATGTAAGTGACATCCCATTCTTAATCCGTAGGGTTTAATATGCCACCGGTCCACCCTCTGCAATTATAACATTTTAAATTCTAATGGAAAGTTTTTCCACAAGGTTTAGGAGTGTGTTTATGGGCATTTATGACCATTTTGCCAGAAGCACATTTGTGAGGTTACACACTGATGTTGGACGAAAAGGCGTGGCTCTCAGTTTCCACTCTAATTCATCCAAAGGTATTCTATAGGTTTGAGATCAGGATTGTACAGGCCAAGTTCATCCACATCAAATTCTCTCATCCATGTCTTTGTGAACCTTGATTTGTGCACTGATGCACAATAATGTTGGAACAGGAAGCGCCCATCTCTAAACTGTTCCCACAAAGTAGGAAATGTCCAAAATATTAGCCCCTGAGCTCCAGTGAAAGGAACTCTGAATGATTTATCATTCTAAGAGCTTTTGGAGAGTCAAACAGTTTGGAGATTACCTCTTCCTGTTCCAACATGTCTGTGCACCAGTGCACAAAGCAAGGTCCATAAAGACATGGATCAGAAAATTTGTTATGGATGAACCTGAATGGCCTGCATAGAGTCCTGATATAACCTGCTTGGGTTGATTTCGAGTGGACAGTGAGCCAGGCCTTCTCGTTCAACATAGTGTGTGACTTCACAAATATGCTCCTGGAAGTGTGGAGTATTAGTATTGTAAGTAATTAATATTATGATTTGTTCTTTAGTGGTGTTCTAGTAAGCTGAATCATGAAATATGCTGGCCTCTCGCAGGCTACTTTTGGGAAGCGGGAAATATGTGTTTGTGGGACTTTACTCAGATAACAGAGGGTGACACATGATGAATGTCAGCAGACAACTGTGTAGCTGAAAGAAGCCGGAAAGTAGCCAACAAGTCTATTGCATAGGTTTAAATTTGGGAAGACCTGTCAAACCTTAATGGTTTACGATTGCCAGCTGGATCACCCAAAGACGCCCGGCATTACTAAACACCCGCCGGCCTAGCACGATGAACTAAGGGCGCCTCCAAGAGGGAGATAAATGCCATAACTACCTTATAGCGGCAGACACCATTATGAAGCAAGAAACTCTTAATAACTAGTTGTATCTTACATTAAAAGAACACCAGATACCATTAAAAAACTAACAATACATATGGTTATATTGCATGACGTGATTATATTAAAAA
Organism: Phyllopteryx taeniolatus; assembly: GCF_024500385.1. Taxonomy (NCBI): domain Eukaryota; kingdom Metazoa; phylum Chordata; class Actinopteri; order Syngnathiformes; family Syngnathidae; genus Phyllopteryx; species Phyllopteryx taeniolatus. Next base: position 18,215,119 of record NC_084511.1, on the reverse strand, counting down.
ATATCAATAAGAATGCTGAGACACGATTATAAACCAACAACTTGGGGTAACGGGATATTGGATCTGCCGTGACACGATTAGAAACTGTGCCATTTTAGGGAAAACTTGGTTTGAGCCAATCAAGACCAGGAGGTGGGTTTTAGAATAAGGTGGGCAAGTCCCGGATGGAGTGTATTTAAACGCGTGTTTCATTGTGATTGTTCAGTATTTTCATCGTCCTGGCGACTTGCTGTGTTTGTTTGAGGCCTCGAATAAACATTCAGTGATCAGCTCCAGCTTTTGTCTTAGTCTAAGTTTACTTCTTAAAACTTTGAGAGCTAAATTCAAATTCACGTCCATCATTTGACCACCATCTTCTGAGGAGAAGCATCCCGGGGTGCAGAAGGAGAGCGGACAGAGGCCGGGGACAACGACACACCAGAAGGGTGACACCCAACAAAGAAAGCGACAATTCGAGACACAACCGAGGAATGGTCTAAAATTCCCATAAACTCACTCTTAAACCTTGTTGAAAGCCTTCCCACAAGAGTTGCAGCTTGTTCAGCTGCAAAGGGTAGACCAATATCATATTAAACCATATTGGATTTAGAATGGAATATCACTTAAAATCCTATGTGAGTCAAGGCAGGTGAGCAAATACTTTTGGAAATATAATGTAGATCCATATACAGTGAAGTGCAAAAATACCTCTACAACATAACACACATCCCTATACATAATCACATTATCACAGACTATATTAAATGGCCACAACATTTGGGACACTTCAATAAGAACACTTCATCAGGGACACATTACAGAGCCAATGCAAAGCTGTAGGCCTACAAAGATTCTGTTCTTACAAAGCTTGTTCACCACTGCATGATTCAACTCTAAACACAATGAATAACTACTAACCATCTTTTAAAATTTACCTTTATATTACAGCGTTTGAATTTAACGGCCACGTGCACCTAATGTTGTGACCAGTGAAAATGTACATTTATTCATTCATACAGACTAGAGATACACAAATAATGTAGATGAGCTTGACAAATCAAGAGTAAATGGCACACACAAGCACGCACACACAAACAAACACACAACTATTACAATAAAAAACATGTTCAAGGCCTGTCTCACGAAGCACAGTCACACAAATTAACTGGATAACTTTAATAATTTATCACACAAAGATAAGGTAGCTTCAGTTCTATTGTTTTGAGTATGAAAAGCACAGACCCAATCAAGGAAAAATAACTGCACTTAGAACCACAGGGGGGTCATCTGTACAAGATCCATGTAATAGTTCAACTTGTTGTAATCATACTAGTGTTAACGTCCAAAGCCAAGCTATAGACCATATAGTTGGACTTCATAAACACATATCAGATCCACATGTGCCACAACCACCGTGCTGTGCAACATCACACAAAATCACATATAGCCACATTGGTGAAATACAAATTATAGGTTTTGTGAGATCAGTTATCCAGAGATACTGAAGTAAATTAAGTAATTATGTTGAACTGGTTTCATGACACAGGCCACACATATTTAAGTAATGTACATATCTTGTATTTTCTAAAATACTCATTACTAATATCTCTGAATTGCCTAAGTATTTATATTGACATTAAAGGCATCTCATATTCTACAGTGAATCCCCCAAGATGCATACAGTACATGGAGCCGCAAAAGAAAGATTTGGTATTATATGTATATTGATAGTCTGTACTTCTAGTGACAGTTTTGATGTCTAATCATAGTATGTTTATATAATATCAATTAAATAAATGAAAAAAAAAAAAAAAAAACAGGCTCTACAACAGCTGTAGTGGGAATTGCTTATTAAATCATAGACATTTAGTTTTAACCACCCCATACACATTTGTGTTTACACTATAATTGTTCTATTTTATGGCTGAGCAGTATTGTAATGTATATGGAGGCACTATATAATGTAGCTAAGATTTGTATCTCAAGGTGGGTGTTAAATGTGTTCTGAAGGCATGACAGGCTGCAGGTTATCAGTCTGAATTGTAGCAACGTGATGATTTCAGAGACAAATTCCTCCTGTCCGGCAGAATCTACGCTCACCAAATCATCACGGGCATTTAAAACCCTCTAAAGGTTTGTCCCTGTGGCCAAATCCTCAGAAAAATCTTAAAAATAAATGTTCTGTCTGACTTTGTTTCGAAGAATGGTGTTTATTTCTCAACATTATGCTGATTGCCAGGTTGTTTGCTAACAACAAGACGAACTGCTTTTAAAGAAGTACTATACTGAAATGCAAGCTAGTAAGCAAATAATATCTGAGGCATTTTCATGAAATACTACCAAATTCTTCTGAGAACAGACCTCTTGCTAAGACTGAAAGCAAACTGCAAATGTGGCTGACTTGATGTGACTCAGGTTTGAGTTTACAGATTATGCACAATTTTGTTCAGTGGTCCAGAAGGTTAATCATCTGGTCTTTTGGCACTTTGAGCTATTCTTCAAACTCAACCTCATCTATTTATTTTTTATAGAATTGGAAGATAGTAATCTTGATGCAAACCTACCTACCTTTTTAAAATAATCAAAATAAATTAAAATAATAAAGGAAATCATGTTTATTTGTATTGTGCAAGTATAACAAATTGCCATATGATTTAGCATGGCTGAAAAGAATTTAGGGATGTTCCCACTCTCTGGACAAACAAAAACAAACAATTAAATAGATTAATTTGACATTTTTATTTTATTTTTAAAAAATAAACAGCTTTAACCAGATCCCAAAATGAGCTTCACGGCATTACAAGTATGAATTTGCTTCAAACCACACATTTGGCTTGAATTGTATTTAGGAAAATAAATAAATAAATAAATAAATAAATAAATAAAATTCTACCCCTTTTAACCCTGAACGGGATAAGCGGTATAAAAATGGACAGATGGATGTATGGATACCCCCCATTTATTTGTTTATTTATTTATTTATTTATCTATATTGATAAATTTCACTTAAAATATTGTCATAGAGAAATCTGAAAGTTTAGTTACTTTAGGATAAATAATAAACAAATGATAAACTTTTAATAAATACTATAGTTAAGCTACTGTATCTTTTGTATATGACTATAGTCTTATATTCGGGCTAATATACAGTAGTAGCTATGCTAGAGTCACATTGGGCTGATGCTCAATATACAGTATGAGAGGCCTTTAGGCCTGGACTTTGGGCTGGTCTAGGATCAGTTCAGGTTTGTAGGTGCTGTGAGGAGACAGAATCATAATGGGGACTAACCTTTCTTCCGGAGTCCTTGTTGCCACATTCCCCTTTATCGTACCACCATTTGTTTTTCAGTTTGTCTAAGACGGCTTGCTCATTGAGTTTCAACACCGCTAGGTTTACTGGGATTCTTCCAACCACAAAGAAATAACATAAATAACATATTATACCATGTTATTTTATGTTATTGATTCAGAAACATAGCAAAAAACATTCACACATTAATACTTGAGCTGGGCTATGGTTAAAGAAAGGAGAAAGTATCACATCACACACATGCACACTAACACCCACACACCCACACATAAATACAGATGGCATAAACATCATTAGGAACTTTAGAATCAAAGTGATATGCATTAATACTCCATCTAGCTTGTTGTGCTTGCTCCCTAAGGCAGTAGATGTGTATTACTATATCACTTTGGGTAACCGGCACACTGCACACCCTCCCTTGTGCATCACTATTGTTGTAGTTGCACTTTAATCAAATAGTTTTTGAACAGGAAATAAATACATACAAAAGTTGCACGAAACTAGAAGATAGAGCACATTGTCATTTCCTTTTTTTTTTATGCTGGACTGGTGTCACAGTGTGGGCCTGCCGGTTACCCCCCTCCCCACACACCCACCACACACCCAGTGGTGGTGGTGGTGGGTTACCCGCAGGGTTTATCAAACTGGCTCTGACCTTGGAGTCCCCGCCCCCGCTGCCGCACTCTCCCTTGTCGTACCACCACTTGTTTTTCAATTTGTCCAAGAGGCCCTGCTCGTTCAGTTTTAACACTGCCAGGTTTACAGGGTTTCTTGAAAATAATATAAAACGATAGCCATTAGGAGACACTCTGTGTGACAGATATAACGAGGTAAATATCACGGTGGTGGTGATTATGACAACACTGACTTATTAATTGAAACTCCTGCATATAGCTACTGATATGAAGCAGGAGCCGTGGCTTTAAGATGCACGTGTTTGACATATGTTAGTTGTACATCTGCAATGGGCTGAAATGCTGGATGCCCATAAAACAATCGAGTCAGGTTTTACCAAGCAGCGGCCTCAGAGGGAGACACAGCAGACACTATAAATGGAGATGCCTTGGATGCGGAAGTCTGTCTACAGATGGCAATTTCCTTTCAGCGACGACAGCATAGAGATCGCTATGGTAACTGACATATCAATATTAGACCCAAAACAGCCTCTTGGTGAATTGAAACTCACACTGATTAATTTGTCAGCAAAGTCAAATGTAGTTGCAGTCCTGACAAAGATGTTTATACCGTTTGTTTGTTACTTCTACAAATGCTGTAAGAAAATTATGTAACCACATATAGGTTATGTTTTCAACATCGAACGTCATCCCCATCCAAATCATCTCCTACGTGGCTACACCCTCCCTCTGGTGAGTGAGCGTGTATTTCCTAAAGCTGACGACTGCGTATGAAGACACTCCCCATTCACAAATCAAAGCAAAAACAAGAATCTGCAAACAGAATTTGAATGTGACATGAACCTTTGCCAGATTTTCCATAAAATTATGATTGAATCAGCTCTCAATGCAGTGAGATTTTTTTTATTTTGTTTTTCCCCCAATAGAATTCTTCCTCTAACTGAATGCAGGAAAGTCTTTATTCCCAACCGTAAGTATATAAAACAGCAGTAGGGAACACAGGTACAGTATCCTCTGAGCTGGTAAAACCTTTGAATTCTTTCTCAGCCTAGCTCTCAGACAGAAAGAAAGAAGTCGAAGTGCATGCACATGGATGGTCAGGAAGTTAGTTTTGGTCACTTGGTTCAAGACCAGCTGATGTTGATACAGGCAGGTGGGATGGCATGGTGCTGGCACAAGAACGTACAGTACATGCTAAAAATGAATAAGGGGACGTCAAAAAACAAATACAACATATATTGCATCTTTAGAAGAAAAGCAGTCAGCACCTTCTGTAAAAACAAGAGATGTCATCTGGGCAACGATTTGTGCTTTTTACATACTGTATCTTTCTAACAGAGATGGGCATTTGAATTTTCCTGCAATCAATCAATAATAATTTTATTATCATATTATTTTAATGAGATGGAGATTGTCTCGCTGAATTTTTGGAGCTCATTTTTGTGTATTATGTATTCAACGGAATAATGCTGACGCAAGGAGTTGCATAGCAGAAGTCCGCTTGCATGTTGGTAAACTTTCTATAGGTTACTAGTTGGGAATAAATTATAAGCGTTTCTGCTGGTTGGAGCGAAGTAGCACAATTCTGACACTCAACAACAATCAAAATTATTTAATTTGATTATGCCCATCAATAGATTCCAAAGAAAACCATGGATCTGAATGCTTCTGTTTGATCTGAAAAACAGTTATTTGTGTTGTTGTTTTTCAGATAAATAGAAAATAATACATGCATTTCAAATCACAGTGACGTTTCAACAAAGTCTAAGTGTCCACCGCAAAACTTTTCAAAAAACATTTGTTGTCCATCATCCAGAAAACAGCAACTAAAAAAACACAAATTCAAATAATGTATATTGGTCATGTGTTGTTAAAGCATGGTATCAAAAATCTGTTAGTGTCACCTTAAAATCAAAACGATTAAATACCACATAGAAAGAGAGCTTCTCGAGGTCCTCAGCAGTTTTTGTTTTTTCAATGCACTTCTAGATCTAAATGACTTTATGACTTTGAAGAAGATTTCAACACTTGACTGCACTACTGAATCTCATTTTAGTCTAATTTAAAGACGCCGTGATTGAACCACTGGAAGCATTTCGAGTCAGTGTTATCTGACCTTTGGCTGTAAATCAAGGTGGAAGCCCAAATGAATCCTCTGCAATTTTGAATGAAATCTCACCATATGGCTCCTTTCATTAAAATGAATGAGCCTTATTAGTTATGGATTAAAGGCTTCAGATACCACCGTCTTCAGCTCTCCCTCTCTGTAGCAGCAGAAGCATGAATGGTTGTTGATGTAATTCAAAATGGCAGCTGCTGCACTTGGACGTCGATGGCAGAAGAGCGTTCAGTATACATTATCATTAGTTACATCAATGATCACACTTAATAATCCACATATTCAATGTGGTTGCCTCCGCACTCATAATTGTGAGCCCTGATTTAAGTGGCCGTGTGGGATGTGCCCCGCTACACTGGCCTCCTGCTTTGGGGCCTAGTCGACATGTTTGCATGTGTTTTCCTGTGCATTGAGTGTGGTTGCATTATTTGACATGTGATACATGTGAAAGTGGTTGCATTGAGAGGATGATTCATTCTCAAAGCCACCAGATTCTATAACTGCTCATCAAGAAAAGTTACATCATGTGATGAATCATAGGATTGCTCAACTACACTTAAGCAGGTGCTCACAAGTTTGAGTGTATTATTTCATAAAGACACAACAAACTGTTTAAAGAAGTGACAGACCTAAACATAATTAACGTTATGTTTCACGTGAGCTAACTTAAAACGTGCATAAAGATGTTATAATAATGCAAATTAAAAAAAGAATACAGCAAAACAAAATGAATTATGGAAAAATAAAAAAAGACATGATTCCGCTCATGCACAATGTGTCATAAAAGCAAGTTTTAATCCATCTTTACAATGTCTGGGTTTTACCTGAGTGGGGATCCCTTTGGAGTGGCAATGCCATAACCTTTAGAGTCCAGATTCCCTCCTACTTTCATAGTGTCACAGGGTTTCCTCTGTTCTATGTACTCATTCATGGTGGATTCCAGCAGGTAGGCATACTTTCCCTTTGATTTACGAACTCTTATGACACCCTCATCAGTGGTCTTGACGAACACGGACGGGTCAGCTGCCTTCATGTAGGACCACATCTTCTCAAACACAGCGATTTTAGATCGCTGATGGAAATGATGAAATGAGTGTTAATTAGGGGAAGCATACAAAGTCAGAGAAGATTTTCCAGACTTGACATATGGCATTCATCAATGGGTCTTTTCTAACACGAACACAATGTTGCTCTTAAAATCCTCTTCAGCACATTTGCATGCAACATGCTTATGAAAATTACTGTATTGTGCGTTGTTGTTAAAAATATTAGTTAATTTAAATTTCCTACCTTTGCCAATTTGGGGTGAATATACTGTACAAAGTACCCACCTATTCATCAAGTTTCTAATCTACTTTATCCTCATTTGGTTCATGGGTGAGCTGGAGCCTATCCCAGCTGATTTTGGGCAAGAGGCGTGGTAGACTGGTCGCCAGCAATACTTTATAGACCAACAACCATTCACATTCACATTCACAGTCACACCTATGGATGATTTAGAGTCTTCAATTAACCTAACTTGCATGTTTTATGGAATGTGAAAGGAAGTTGTGGTAACCAGAGAAGAGCGCAGAGTCACCTATTCGCTCATTAATTTTTCTTCTTTTTTCTTTTTGTTTTTTCTTTTTTGGGGAGAACTGTTTCTACAAATGCTTATTCAAGAATTTTTGGGGTTTAAAAAAAATGTAATTTAACTGGATGTCGATTATCCATGGATTCTTGCTATTTGCAGTCCAGCACTGTCCCTCTCACCTGCCAATAGCAGGGTTTCACTGTATCTTATTTTTTCAGACATTAAGGGAGAGTTATTCTAAGTCTGATTCACTTTTTATATTGTTTTTACAAATCAAGACCTTAATTTCCTAGCACAGTGTGAACATGTAGTGAATTGACGATCCACCCATTTCACGTCGTGCAATGTGGCTTAAAAGATCATGTAGCGCAGGCTTTTAGGATAAGAACAAATCCAAGGTAAGAAAACCACTGAATGTCACCAGGGGGCATTAACAATGCTAATTAGGGTCAACTGACTTGTGTTAATGAATATTAGCTTTATAATGATTAAAAAAAAAAGTTGGAGAAAGAAGAAATAAAGTTATTCTCACTAAATAACACAAAAAAAAACCACGAAGAACAGTACCCTGTGGAAACAGAAGACTTTTTGAAAGCTCTCACCCGAAAAAACTCTTTTGTTGAGCCAGCATCGAGCGTTCCATAAGCAATCTCTGTCTGCTTGGCTAAATCTTCAGCACTCTCAATAGGAGACACCATCCTTTCCACTGTCAGGAATGCAGCCAAGTTGGCAGTATAGGATGAGATAATGATGAGGGTGAAGAACCACCAGACACCCCCAACAATGCGGCCAGACAAAGAGCTAAAACGAGAGGGATGACATCATCGTGTGGTCAAAAGTCTTCATTAAATGACATAGAAGGTTTCAATATGCAACATTTGAATTTTCGTCATGAAAACTTAGAAAATACTTCAAGCCATCGTGGTGCCCCACAGTATATTGCATCACATACATTCCTGCTGTACATCATCATTTGAAAAGATGTGGACAGCTTAGCCACGTGTAAAGAAAAAGATAAACCACTCAGCTTTCTGCCTCCTACAGCGAAGCAACTTTTTTCCTCCCTGTAGATTGTAGACATTTGGGTTGGACATCAAAATATGGATATGAGATAACAAGAGAGCAATAGTTCATCTTTTAATTTCAGGTATTTACCTGGAATCTGGATCAGCAGCAAAACTTAAAATGGAATTATTTGTAACAAATCACCACATTTAGGTGACAAAAAAGTATTGGAACGCATACATTGAAAATAGATTAAAGTGATTAAAACTTAATAATTTCTTTGCAAGCCCTTTACTTGCAATAACTGCATCAGGTCTATGACCCATTCACATTACCAAACTTCTGCCTTCTGCCTTTCGTGATGATACAAATAAAATACATACATTTAAAAATACATGCTCTATACGGTTTAAGTCTGGAGATTGACTTGACCTACCACTCCTTTCCACTCATGAACTACTTTGTTGTTTTGACAGTGCGTTTTGGATTATTATCTTGATGCATGATGAAGAATCTCCTAATTAGTTTGGTGTTATTTTTCTTTAAATTGCCAGACAACATGTTTCTGTAGACACCCTTATTTTCATTTGGCTGCTGCCATCATTTTGCTCACCAGTGAAAATTAATTCATTCGTTGAAGCCCAAACGATGACATAACCTCCATTGGGTTTTGTCTTGTCTCGAGTTCCTTTACGTTTTCGACAAATTTCAGCTGAGCCTTCCTATTGTTCTTGCCAATGAGTACTTTGGATCTACTTGTGTCTTCACTTTTGTTGTCGGCGCTGCTAATATAATTTTTATCAGTTTTTTTAGGGTCTTTCGTTACAGCTTTCAAAACGTTTGTGCCGGTAACGGCTGTTGTTTTCCTTTAGACTTCTGTTTCTTAGTGCACCATGGGTTTATCTCTTCTTCAAGGCATTCCAAATGGTTGTTTCCCGATTTTCTGTACGCTTTCAGCTTTACATTTGCTTGTTTTTCATTCATAGACAGCCCTCTGGTGTTCATGTTGGTTACACCTTTAACTAGTATAAATGTAGTCTTCAAAGGCTAAACAAAAATCTGAAACTGAGATTACATAATTTGAATAAAACCGCCCGAGTGAAATCGCTGCATTTCTTTGCGGCACATCTCTCCATTAGAAGCCATCTTGAACAGAAACACTTGAAAATGTACTACATTCCACTTTGGTTTCTGTCAAGCGCCACAGCACAGAGCGGCAGAACTGTTGCGACAAAAATGACATGAATCTGAAATAAAAGGCACCTTTGTATCACGCTAAATTGAGTGTGAACATGAGGGAGAGATTAAGCAGTAAAAGAGTGAAAGACTAAAATGTAACCATTTGAGAGGCTTTTTAGATGACGGCCAGATGATGAAAGAGCAGCTAGTGGAGACATACAGTAAGTGTATGCCATTGCCGAGGCTTTGAAAATTGCAGTGTGGAGAATACAGAGCTGTCTGCACAGCGTGTGATTCTATGGGGGATGTCTCTCTTAGCTTTCTAAACTTCGACAATTAAAAAAAAATAAAATAAAAAAATAAATCACGATTTAAAGTATGTTACTTTATTTAAAACCCTCTCTACCTCTTTGGTTCTAATTTGCATGAGTTTTTCAAAAAGTAAACCTAATATGAAAATTAAGATGCAAAAATGCAAAAAACAACAACAAAACAAATAAAAAAACAATAAACATTCAAATAATATTTATGTCATCAGGTGTGCACAAGGAATTTATTTAACTTAATTTGTCTGAAAATTGCAGTATTGTCTAAGATCTCTGTGCCTTTCTTCAATTCCTGCAAGTATAGCAGCTTTTTGTTCAATTAAACAGGCCCATATTTCACACTGAGCAAGTAAATTTGGAAGTAAATTGAGGCGAGATTATCATTATTTCAGAATATCTACATTTTGTGACATTTGTTTGGTTGGTGGAGTACCATGAAATTTTTCTAATGTAAATTAGGTCCCTTGGCTCAATAAAGGTTGGGAAACACTGAATACTACACACTAATACTGAAAGACGTTTCAAATAATTTGGTGAGCTTATATATAGGGCTACAAATGAACAGAGACAGCTTTGATTATAATACATTAATTACTATATAATATGCATAACAAACACATTCATTACAGCTACAATAATGAACACATTAACGAATGAATACCTCTCTGGCAGTGTCAATCAAAATTGAATGTTCTTAGAAAATAACATGTTTTATTTGTTTTTACCTGGACAATGACTAAATTGAAGATTCATAAATGTGACTGCATAGTGTAAAACAAAATATAATCTCGAAATACATTGTTAAAATAACTCTACCTCTTGCAACTGAGCTGTTATAAAACATTGTTTACGTCAAAGGGAAGGTGAAGGATACGTGCAATGAGTGATACATTTCATGTTTAGTTTAGAACATTTAGTTTGTTAAAATTTTATGTACCACCGGGATGCTTTAATGATCATAAGACAGGCATAGCAGCAGTGCAAGGGCAATTAAAATAAATAAACATATTGCAAAATAAAACCTACAATGAAATTCAAAACTGGGCAATATTCTACTTTTTAAAGTCATGGAAAATTATATGATTGTAGATCTATAATCTCATTAGATTGTGCTATGTTGTGGGCAGTGAATGTATGTTAGATGAAGCTAAAATCTCACCAGTTTAGTTTATCAGTTTATTTTTGAAAAGGGACAATGCAATTTCATAAAACACATGAAGTACCCATGGTTAAAAAAGCCATAATTAGCCAGAAGGCTAGTTTTCATCTGTAGTCCCCTGGCCATGATGTAAAAAAGCAGTAAAATACATCTACAAGACAATATAATACAGGATACATAATCAAATTATACTATTAAGAGAGAATAAAACCACACATTTTTTGATCATAGCAAAAAAACAACATAACATACTTGTCTTTTAGTGTTGGCAGCTATAGGTGTTAACTAGCCACATTTTCAGTTTTTTTGTGAAGGCCTTGTATGTTGTAAGCAGTTTAACCTCCTCAGGTACTGAGTTCCACTCACCAGCGCTCCTCACTGACCAGGCTGACTTACTGAAAGTGCTCCTGCTCAGAGGAATGAGACAGTCACCTCTGACAGAGCCTCGAGTGACACGCTCAGAGCTGTTTCTTTGGCAGATGAACTCAGCCAGAGGAGCTGGGGCCAAATCATGCAGTACTTTATAAATCAAATTTAAATCTGCAAATATGTGAAGACTGTCCCAGTTTAAAAGACTGTATTTTTTTAAAATTGCACAGTGATGATAGTGCCTTGGTTTTTTATCCATCACTTTAATTACTTGTTTGTACAAAACTTCCAATGTTTTTTTTTGCATTCTGACCAGCCTGGGACCAACTGGTTATGCAATAGTTAAAGTGACTAAGAATCATTGAATGCAAGTAAATTTTTGCGGCTTCAGTTGACATTTCATTTCGAATTGCACGAAAATTTGCGAGGTTTAATTTGATATTTTTACACAATTTGTCAATATGGGCTTTAAAGGAAAGCTGTGAATCTATTAATAACCCAAGATATTTTTATTGGCTGACAATTTGCATTTTTTCTCCATTATAAAGTATGTCGGGGTCAGGTGATACTCTATTTGTTTTAGTGAAATACATACCTACAGTTTTAGAAACGTTTAGCTGTAGACAGCACTCCTGCAACCAAGTTGTGACACAGGACATTGTATTAGTGAGTTTAGCAGCAACAGTATCTTTGGAGCGACCATGAACAAAGAAAACCGTGTCGTCTGCATACATTACGCACTCTGCTTCAGAGCAAACAGTGGGCGAATCGTTGATATAAAGACGAAATAAAAGGGGGCCTAATATTGATCCCTGAGGGACTCCAGAGGTTAGCCTAAGAGACTCTGATCTGCAGTTGTTAACTGATACAGATTGTGTTCGGTCATGCAGATATGATTCAATCCAGCTCACAGCTTTGCGAGAGAAGTTAAATTTTGAGAGCTTGGTAAGAAGAACAGAGTGATTTACTGTATCGAAAGCTTTCCTGAGGTCCAAGAACACCGCCCCTACAACTCCACCCTTGTCGAGAGAAGATTTTATTTTCTCAATGAAGAGGCATGTAGCTATTTCAGTGGAATGCTTGGATCTGAAACCAAACTGCATGGCATGGAGAGAGGGGTAGCTGCTGATTAAATAATGGCCAATCTGCTCTGACACCCATTTTTCTGCAACTTTGGAAATGGCCGGAAGAATGCTTATAGGTCGGTAGTTATTCAGAGAAGTTGAGTCACCGGATTTAAAGACAGGGGTAACAATAGCAGATTTCCAGGCCTTTGGAAAGTGACCAGATGAAATTGAAAGATTAATGATTGAGGCAATAGGAGTAGCAAGAGTTGAACCTAGATCTTTGAGCATGCTCGTGTTCATTCCAAAAACATCCTTTGCCTTAGATGGTTTGAGTGAATGAATTAAATCGATAACTTTGGTCTCAGTAATATTTGTAATAGTAAAGAACTGCGTTGCAGACAATGCAGGGTATTCCTTCCTTTGTTTTACTGTAAACTTAAAAGAGATTTCTGACACAGATTCAATGAAGTATTTGTTAAAAGCATCAGCCATCACTTGAGGTTCCGTCAGGATGTTTCCATTTAATTTAATTTGCATTAGTTTTGTTTTGTTTTTTTTGTGTATCACCCAATAGTTTTTTAATATAATTCCAGGTTATTTTTTAATTTCCCTTCGCACTATTCAGAGCAGTAATGAAAAAGTCAGCTTTAGATTTTCTTATTCCAAAAACCCACCTTACCTGATTAATAACAAGGAGTAGATCTTATGAGTCGGGGGAGTCTGAAGAACTGTTAAATTATTTTTGATTAAGGCACAGAAAGTGATTAACACTTCTGTTAAGTGAACAGATGAAGAGTGTGACAAAATAAGTTGGAGAAGAAAGCCCAAACGAGGGGGTGGCTTGCTTGAGAGACAGACAGACTGAGGGAGAAATGACAGAGATTAAAAGTAAACTGTTGCTGCTGCTGCTAGGCTCCAGTAAACAGCTGTCTAATCCTTCTCCTTCAATTGTCCTCTTTCTATCTTGTTCTTTCTTATGCTCTTCCCTCCATCCACCCACAATTTCCACTGTGCCCGCCCCTCCCTGTCTGCTCATGTGCTGGGGGGCTGACAGGGCTTTGTTGTGGTCCACACCTTGGCACAGACACTGAGGCCTTCAAGTGTGCACACACTCTCTCCCAGTTGGAGTGTGCTTGCAAGTAAATTTTGTCACTGCGAGAGAACAACCAGGTCACCGTTTCCATCGTTTGTATATAATGTGTGTGTACGTGTGAGTGTGTGTGTGACAGCAGTCCTCCATGCTCAAAGAGCAGAGCACCTGGCACACCCAGACCTGTTTGTTCCTTTTTGTTTCTTCCCGAACCCCATTCAATGGAGCCTCTTTTGCTCTCATCAAACATTAGTGCAGCAGTGGCCTACCTAAAGGCCCTGGTAAAACTAAACTGTCTCATTACTGTAAGAGAGTACCTCCAAGTAGACTGTAATTTCTAAGCCTTGTAAAGGCTATGATTAATCAATTATTCATTCAGCCTCCCTCTATTGCTATTTCATTGAATAGCGAAAAGAAATGGTGATAGGAGAACAGCCTGTGTACTGTTTACGTGAACACAGTTGTGGATGATAAAGGATGGAATGATTAATTGCTAAGTCACATAGAAGGCATTCCATATATTCAAGGATAGTAAATTGGGAATGTTAAGAGGGCAATAAAAACAAAAAAAAGTGCTTCTTTGTGCAAGCAATTTATGAGGGGAGCATTCTGGCCTCCAACTGCCAGTAAGCCTTGTTTGGTAATAACGCCGTCACTCTCAAGAGGCACTGTTTGGTCACTATAAAGGATCTGTGACTGTAACACAAGGGATAATTGCATTATCACTTTAATATAGTATATGTTGCTTGATCTTTTTTGCTCTGAGTGGATAAGGGGGGGAGGGGGGAGGGAAACCAATACAAAAGTCATCACTTCCATTTAATTATGAAATTATTCAGTTGCAAATTGAAATTCATATTATTTTCCCTAAAACCTGACTGCCTTTGTACTCTTGACACTTGACTTTTAAAAGCTTGGGAACATACTGTTTGTTTCACATGTACGTTGTGGAACAGAACAGCTATGGACTGAAACTGTACTCCTGTTTCTGACAGTGTGGCTTTTACAGTCTAACATGTATGTACAGCATGCTAAAAAGGTCTCACAAGACTTTCTTCAGCAACAATAATCCTGAAGGTACAAGGTGCCTCAGAAAAGTTCCAGGACTGGTGTCACAAAAGATTCATTTCAAACCCAAACTACAAATTATGAGTTTTCTCCACCAGTGTGGGCCAGGTGGTCAACCAACAGGTCCACACATAGATCCTGTGGCGTTTGCTTCATTTAGTGTAGGAGAAGAGGCAAGAGTTGTGGCAGGACAACTTGCAGCTTCTTCACCATGACAATGCGCCTGCTCACAATGCCGTGAGCATCCGACAGTTCCTGGCCGAGGAAAACATCGCCGTGCTGGAGCAAACTACCTACTCACCTGAGCTGGCTCTGTGTGATTTTAATCGAAATATATTATATTTCCTCTTTCCCAAGCTCAAGGAGGTCATCAAAGTGACCCATTTTGAAGAAGTGGATGATATCAAGATGGCTGTGATGACAGAGCTACAGAAAAAAATCCTTCCAGGAGTGGATAAAGGCGTGGCAGAGAAGGCTGGGAAGAGGTGTTTGTAGGGAAAAAAAACTGTAGTTTGGATTTGAAATACATCTTTTGTGACATTACAACATTTCTGGCACACTTGGTATGTGTGTGCTCAGCGTTTCTCTTCAGAAGCAGAAAGAAGAGAATTATTTCACACTACCAGAACGAGAATTGCCAGAGTCGGCTTCTTCCATAAGATATGGTAATAAGCAGTCACTAATAACTTTTCGAAATCAGACACATTCCAAACATATAGGAATTAAAGTTTTAAATGAGAATGAAACAGAATCTAATCATCGTGTGACTTTCAGAAAAAAAAATGTTGTTTCTCTGCTGTGGTTAAAAAAAAAAAAAAATCATCAGACTGAAATGGCACGGCATATTAGTTTGTGCAACACAATGCTTTTGGTGATTAATGAAGCGATCTTTTTTTTTTTCTTCCTCTGAGGAATGTAAGGTCGTAAAACAAGCTCTTGCAGTAGAGGCAAACCACACAAATTATTGGAGACACAGAAGGATAAAAATTACATAATGACAATAGTAAGAGATTATTTTGCTTGGCTACTCACGTATTTGGGATTGCTATGGTATCACAACTACAGCAAAGCTTTTATCTTTAAGACAACACTAATCTGTAAACTTGAGCTGGTAAGAGAAATAATGATTTCTTAAACATCCCCTCATCTTGCCATCTAAAGGTCAATATTAGCATATTACTGCATTGAAAACAGAATATGAAAATGTTGCTGCCAGCATGCTGCAGCGGCATCAAAAGATGGTAACTGGACTTATTTTTTCAATTGTGTTTGAGAATTATAACCGAGATGGGCTGTAGATGTTCAACTTTTCTGATAATGGAAGCTCTACATGGAGTTCCAACATTCATATGCAAAACATTACAGAACAAACAAAAACAAAACAATACCATTAAGTAGTTCACTCAACTATATCAAATAATCACACAAATAGATCGGTAGGAGTAGAGTTGTAATTTCATACATTTGGAGAAAAGCTTGCACTGCTCTGCAAAGAACATCTTTTTCCCGTTGCTATGGTAGCACACTCTGCACTCCAAACAGTACAGCTGAGCTGAGAGAGTCTGCAGTGATCTAATTTTTCTGCCTCGCTCTCTGTGAGAGCAACCATTCCCCATGTGCGACGGAATGGCCATTACGCTGGGAAAACCCACATTAGGTCTGCTCTTAAATCAATGGCTGATGCAGGATTGACTGATTTGTCATTCACATGCCATCAAAGTTGATTGCAGCAAACCCCTCTGCTGCCTTAAACAAGAGTGTAATTGTGTTTTAAATGCAAATTTGACATACAATTGTGTACATCTGAGACGTCATCTTTGTCTATGTATAAAGTATGAAAACCCCATTGAGATACCATTGGGGTTTGTGCATCTCGTTTGTGTGCCGCAATGGTTTCTGGTTGTGAGCGTGCGTGCATGTATGATCAAAAGTTGCCTGCATGAGTTTTTTCAGATAAATAAAACACAAGCGATGCTGTGAACCAAAATGAACTCTCTGTATGAATAAATCATTCCTCCCCCAATCGCTGTGACAGCAGCTCGCAAATGCCACAATTATGCAACTCAGTAAAATGTAACACGGTCTAACATATTGTTAATTTTAATGATACTGTAAACAATAACATTTGTGCATACTGACCAATTCTCTTGATTGAAAATACAATTTGCTCTTCTCAATTTACTGACAGGCAGTAAGTATTTGTTGTTGAGCATGTACAACTCATACTGTTTTCTCACATGACTGTAAAAGTTTGGTAGGTTAGTACCTTGAAATAAATCGGCAACAGATGAAATATGCATAAACATTATTTCAAATTGGATACCATATCAATCTGGTTACCAATAAGATCAAGATGAAGAGAGTTAAAGATTCCTTGCGTGACTAGTGGTGTGTTTGTCATTTTTCATCACTGTGATTGTTTCCTTCATATTTAAAGAGAAATAAAAGTGATGGTCATGATGAAAAGGGATTGTTTGTAACCTAGCCTTCAGAATATGCGTTAGTATATGCAGTTCAATCAAGCAAAAGTGCAGTTCTCCTTTCGTTCAATATATTGTATTAGAGTGCAGTCAACCATTGCAGCGTTTTATACAGTCAGTAAATTAAACACATCCTAATGTCATTTTAAACTTTTAACAAATAATGCATTAAATAGAAAACCTGATAATCAAGCAGTCTAGTAAAAATTAATAACATGTACTGTAGTGCTTTACCTGAATAAAAGTGTGTTAAACGCCGCATTCATTTAAAACATAAAATAAATTGTTTGGAAATGTGTTTTCGGGAAATTTCTTTGTTGTCATGATGTTTTCTGTGAAAAAAAAAAATCTCAGTTACAATGCACAACTGAGCACACATTGCACCCAGGTAAAATGGGCCAGACCACATATTTATTCTACTGTTATTACTGACTCTTCTTTTGAGCTTGCCGTACCCCCACCTGTTGACAATTGGAATCCCTGATTGAAGTATGATGGTATGGCGAAGCGTCTCCATCACTGGAAAAAACAAACTCATCATTAAAGGCAATCTCAATGCAGGGTGATATTGAAATGAGATTCTGCAACATGTGGCATCCCATATCTCGGGACTCTGGGACCGAACTCAATCCTACAAGATGACGCCGCTCGGCCCTTGCCCCCACAGAGTGGAGATCATCAGAGACTACTACTACCTCAAGCCAACTGCACACTTATGGGATCAGCTAGAGTGTGCTGTTTGTGCTCGGGGGACCAACACTAAAGCGTTGGCCTTGTGAAGCCTGGTACACACATGCCTATAATCTGGATGATTTTGAGCCCGATGCCCTCTTTTTAGAATTAAGTCAGCCAAAGGCCCGGTAGTTGGATGTCTCTAAATAATCATCTTGATCGATTATCCTGTGGCAGTAAGACAGAAAGCCATTTTCAACACCTTACATTGGTCAGTGATTTGTATACATACCGTAATTTCCCGTGTATAATGTGCATTTTTACACCCCAAAAATTGTCAAAAGTAGATTTTATAAATGTATGTATGTATCTACAGGTTATGAAAAAGCTGTACACTTTCATCCCAATATGGCACCGCCACCTAGAGGCTATCAGTAAGTTGTACACTTTCATTGCAATACGCCACCACCACCTTGAGGTTATGAGAAAGGTGTATACTTTCATTCTAATATGCCACCGCCACCTAGAGATTATGAAAAAGGTGTAGCCTACATATGACTACATATATGTACAGTTGTGCTCATGAGTTTACATACCATGGCAGAATTTGTGAAATATTGTTTTTTTTAAATATGACTGATGACTGAACAACAACCATTATTAATTTCTTTATTGTCATGTTTTGTTTAATGATAATGCTTTTCTGAAATGGATGACAGTTTGATTTGAATCCCATTACAATAAAATTAAATGTGTTTCGCCTGGCCCTTCGTGTTTTCTTTAAAGAATTGTGCCCATCTTACAAATTCTGCCTGGGTAATCAAACATATGAGCACAACTGTGTGTTTTCTCATTTACTAAATAAAAGTAAGGCTGTGAATTTCAAAATAAGAGCAAGTAAATAAAGTATTATGTGTTCAAACAAGGCGGCACGGTGGCCGACTGGTTAGAGCGTCAGCCTCACAGTTCTGAGGTGCGGGGTTCAATCCCCATCCCCGCCTGTGTGGAGTTTGCATGTTCTCCCCGTGCCTGCGTGGGTTTTCTCCGGGCACTCCGGTTTCCTCCCACATCCCAAAAACATGCATGAATTGGAGACTCTAAATTGCCAGTAGGCATGACTGTGAGTGCGAATGGTTGTTTGTTTCTATGTGCCCTGTGATTGGCTGGCAACCAGTTCAGGGTGTACCCCACCTCCTGCCCGATGACAGCTGGGATAGGCTCCAGCACGCCCGCGACCCGAGTGAGGAGAAGCGGCTCAGAAAATGGATGGATGGATGTGTTCAAATAAACTGGTTAACTTCAGAATAATTATTTGAAAAACTAACAAAATGCAGATAATACTTCATGTTTTGATCATATGTATAGAAGCAAAATCATGCATTGTAAAAATGCATAACACATGGGAAGAAGGGTTTTCCAGAATTTTGAGGTCAATTTTGCGGGTGCGTATTATACATGGGTGTGGATTATACACGAGAAATTACGGTACCTACGTGGGGAGTGACCAATATATATTGATTTGTGAAGAAATATGAAATTAACCTAATTTAGACACAGGAGGTTTCGGCTTTTTAACGTAACAATTTTTAATAATGTTTATTATTAAAATATTATTATCTATTGTTATTTTGCTTCTGTCCTATGTCGTTTCAACCTCACTGAAAATGTGGGCTTGGCCTCAATGATCACTGGAGATTTAAATAAAGGTTTGAATAAATTAATGAGTACATTTTTAATTGCAAATCCTCATGCGTGTGGTTGACTCTGAGTTCGGCCGAGCCACGGTCTCTGTGATTGTGACTGGAAACCGAATGATAATCAGTTTGGCTACATTCACACTGCAGGGCATCACACCCAATTCAGATTTTCCGTTAAATCCAATCTTTTTATATAGTCGTTCAAATTACAAAAACAAACGCAACTTCTAATGTGAACAGAATGAGTTGGTGAAGAAACATGCATGCGCACACAACATCATGTTGCTTATGCGCACAAACATGAGGCGCAGTGTGTTTAGGAAGTAAATATGGCCCGCGTGTAAATTTCAGTCCTGATGCATTTGTGCCAATTTCAAGGATTATGTAATATATTCATTAGTTCTAAAGCATCTTGTTTTTGCCACTGTTCACACTGACATGAAAAATAAATGTAGATACTTATCATGAACATAGACTTAGAGAGTGACCTGAAGCTTGGACTGTAGGTCGACACAAATAGAGAAGCAACTGGTTGTGTTAAGTGTTTATATAACTTTCTCTCCCACGTAGAGTAATTCACCAATATAAAAAATTAGAAGGAGGAGTTTGCAACTGCAATGTACTGTAGGTACTAGATAAGCTCACAGTTAACCTAGCTTCTTCTATTTCTTCTTCTATTACTACTGTTTTCGTCTGGATAATAAGAATAATTTTTTTTTTAAAAGGATGCTCTTTGGCACCGTGCTGCCTCTCTGAGGTCAGTCTTGGTAATCGTAGTTGTTGGTGGATGTATTTTTACGTGTGCTATGTTTGGGCATCTCGAGTACACCACACACTATAAGAGCAGTAAGCACACTTCGATTTTTCCTTGTGACGTGTGGGGTCTTTCACATTCAAAAGATCTGTTTAAAAAAAAAATCATAACGTGTGAACCAGGCTTTACAATAATTCCTGTTTGAGTGTTATAAGGCTGGTGACCAGTATGAGGCGGAGGTGCCTGGCTTTTTCAGCTCTGTCTGGTTCTTCCAAATAGCCTACTACTGAGACTGCTAATCTTTTGTTACAAGAATAAATTACAAATTTGCCAATATGTCTTGTTTCTACCTTGTTACTGTTATATGAGTTCAGTCAACAAGTTCACCAAAAAACAATAAACAGGAGTCAACAGCAACATCAGAATAAATGTTTGGCTTAACTAGTTAAGATTTGGCAAATTTTACAGGGTTTATAGCAAAAAATGAAAAAAAGCATTGTTAAAATAGAGAACTAATCGGTCAAAACGTTTTTGTTTATTACTGGAATGTTTCAGCAGTATGTGAATGACAAATAAGTTTGATGCAGTCACTGAACACATCCTTTACAACAATGATAATGCTGGCTTTAAAAAAATAAATTCAAAAATAAAATAATGCTGGCGTGTAATAGTTGAATTGATAGAGCAATATTTTGATTATCATGGTTGTAGTTCGCAGTGATGTGTAATTGCACTGCAACATATTACAAGGTGGTTGGAACCCCCCCCACAAAAAAACAAAAACAAACAAAAAATAAAAAAATCCAAACTAGATTATGCAAGTGTACCTACTGTTGTAGTTGGTGTATGTATGTGGTGGAACATTATTATTCAAACATTTGGACTTGATTATGGCTGGAGCCACCTACTTAAATTAATTCAGCTGAGCTGATTTCAGCTCGTCCTTGAAGGCAAAAGTACTGCTCATTTAAAAAAAAAAAAAAAAAAAAAAAAAAAATATATATATATATATATATATATATATATATATATGCTCGACATGCTGGGTTCAAGTTACAGTTTAACACAAGAATATGAATGTAGAAGCTGAGGGTGGTAAGTGTTTTTTTTTCTTTTTACCTTCTTCTGGTAGGTACGTTCAAAGAGAAAACATCAAACTAACTAACATATCACATATACTAAGTTTAGCGCAAACGACTCTAAATCAGTCTGGCATGCATTCCAATCGCTGACTAATTACAAGCGACGATCCCCCCAAGCTGAGAACAATAGCACACTAGCCAACGACTTGAATACCTTCTACTGCAGATTTGAAAAGGACAGTTTCACACCACACACCCACCCGGCCGCACCCGCGACCACAATCACACCTCTGACCTCTGCGTTAACCATCCATGAACAGGATGTGAGACGCATCTTCAAACAACAAAAGATTAACAAAGCGGCAGGCCCGGACCACGTGTCCCCATCCTGCCTCAAAGTCTGCGCGGACCAGCTCGCTCCAGTCTTCACTCAGATCTTCAACAGATCTCTGGAAATGTGCGAAGTTCCATCCTGTTTCAAACGCTCCACCATGATTCCAGTCCCCAAGAAACCTGCAATCTCGGGTCTGAATGACTATAGGCCTGTCGCTTTGACATCTGTGGTCATGAAGTCCTTTGAACGTCTCGTGCTGGACCACCTCAAGAGTGTCACAGGTCCCCTGCTGGACCCCCTGCAGTTTGCCTTCTAAGCAAACAGATCTGCGGATGATGTAGTCAACATGGGACTGCACTTCATCCTAGAACACCTCGACAGTGCAGGGACCTACGCGAGGATCCTGTTCGTGGACTTCAGCTCAGCGTTCAACACCATCATCCCTGAACTCCTTTCATCCAAGCTTCTCCAGATCAGGGTCTCACCTGCCATCTGCCAGTGGATTTACAGCTTTCTGATGGGCAGGACACAGCAGGTCAGGCTGGGGGAGGCCACCTCATCCACACGCAGCATCAGCACTGGGGCGCCCCAAGGTTGTGTCCTCTCGCCGCTGCTCTTCTCTCTCTACACGAACGACTGCACCTCAGCGAACCCGACTGTCAAACTCCTGAAGTTTGCAGATGACACCACTGTCATCGGCCTCATCAAGGACGGTGACGAGTCTGCATATCGACAGGAAGCGGAGCGGCTGGAGCTGTGGTGCGGCCGACACAACCTGGAGCTGAACACGCTCAAGACTGTAGAGATGATCGTGGACTTCAGGAGGCATCCTTTGCCACAGCTGCCCCTCACGTTGTCCAGCTGCCTTGTGTCAACCGTCGAGACTTTCAAGTTCCTGGGAATTACAATCTCCCAGGACCTGAAGTGGGCGACCAACATCAACTCTGGTTTGGTGCTGCTACAAAAAAGGACAAACTCCGACTGCAACGGACAATCAAAACTGCTGAAAGGATTGTCGGTACCCCCCTACCCACCCTTGAGGACTTGCACGCTGCCAGAACTAAGACAAGGGCGTGCAAAATCCTCTCGGACCCTCCCCACCCCGGCCACCAGCTCTTCCAGCTCCTTCCCTCAGGTAGGCGCTACCGATCAATGCAAACTAGAACTAGTAGACATTCCAACAGCTTCTTCCCTCTTGCAATCAACTTCTTAAACAGCTAACCTATAATTCCATTACAACAAGCTGGCAATTTTTTGACTTGAGTTCGTTGTTACATTTCTGTGGGGCCAATTATGTATTACTCGTGCACTCGCTGTAGTTGTCTCGCCATGCTGCACTATTTGCATATACTGGCCACTCATGCCAGAGTAGCATCTGCTCCATTTGCACACTGATTGAGGAGTATCCGTAACATTTGCACAACCATTGTCCCAGATTATCGCACTACTCGTCACTTTAAACCGCATACACTCCTTGAAGTCTCAGCGCCCTTTGCACAATGGTCATTGCACCGGACTATTGCGATATTAGTCATTCGAACTGCTCTAAGTGCTAGAGGACTCTGCATCTTTTTGCACAATTGTTTTTTGTCAATGTCTTTATGTCTCCAAAGTGTTCTGTAAATTGACTGTCTGTTGTACTAGAGCGGCTCCAACTACCGGAGACAAATTCCTTGTGTGTTTTGGACATACTTGGCAAATAAAGATGATTCTGATTCTGATTCTGACATACACCATCCTCCCAGGTTACCATATTATATCTGATAAATCCTTTACCACCAGGCTGGAGTGTGAGTGACATAACTCATTAATTTCAGTCTCGAGTCATAAAAGTGGAGCAATACAGACAATGTACGAGGAGAAAGCATAATAGGATCTCACTGCCTCCTGGGAGAATATGGTAAAAGGAAGCGGGAACAGTTGTCATGAATGTATGACAAGCAGCATGTACTGCATATTACAACATCTCTTTGTGAAGGTCTTTAACATGGCCATGTTCCTGTAAACACAAAGGCCAAAAGGGGCACATGGGGTAATCGTCTGTGTGCAGTTTGGTTTTTCGACTCAGCTGAGCTTCACTTTGTTGACAAATCATGCATAATGCATAATCCTGCATGAAAATAATAAAGTAATTCTCTTGCCACGCAGAGGTGAACAGGTTCAACAAGAAAGTGAGTCAGGCATGAGGGGCAGATGGAAAGCCTACTTAAACAATTAAAAACCAATCACAACTGGTGTGAGTCAGAGAAATTGATGGTTGGATAGACTGACAGAAAAAGGGATGTACAGACTGATTTTGAAAGACAGATTGATGGATGGATGGCGGTGTGTGTTTGTGGAGAGAATTCAGCCATCTGGAGAGATAAATAGGAGGACCCACCAGCGTGGACCGCGGCCTATGGGAGGCCTGACTGACAATGCTGACATTTAGAAAGAGCACAGTTGACTGAGAATAAATAGCAATAGGAGCAGTGTCTAATAAAAACACATGCACACACACTGTACACATTCCTGTATCACCTTAGTGTATGACTATGCAACACCGCTACAAGTATGTGTAAACACACTCATCATAGAGTATGAGTATACACACACACACACACGCACGCACACCCACACACACATCTACACGCACACAAGTATGCATGCATGCAAACACACACATACATACATGCACACATGCACCCGCACGCACGCACCCACACGTGAGCGGTCAAGGGAATTAAACACAGCACTCGCTCTCTAAAACAGAGAAGATGCCCAATACTGTTTATTGTCCTTTTGTTTCTGATTAGATGGAACAGTGAAAGGCTTATTCTGAGCTCAGTGCACCTCCAGAACATTCTGTCATTGCCTATTAGAGCCAAAGGAACAGTGCTTCGCGTGCACCTACACGCACACTGCCTCTGACATTAAATGTGTTAATTTTTTATGCTGTGCAAGATGTACTGTAACATCACATGGCCATAATTAGTGGTGGAAAGAACTTACTCAAACATTGTGATTATGTAAGATTTTGTAATTGTCATTTATTATATTTATGAGGGAAATATTAGTGCCATTAATAGGCTATAAAAAGCAGAAAAACCCCTGTTCAAATTTCTGATTTTGATTATATAAAAAAAATGTGAACGAGATAAATCATGTCACAACTTTTTTTCCACCAACAAAATCTTCCAAATACATGTGGGAAAATGTGTTTTCGTCCGATATTATCAAGGTTGATCTTGGCCATAATTCCAAAAGTTAGTTTTGGCGCAAAAAAAAAAAACAAAAACAAAAAACACACTACTGCTTTTTACCAAATGAACTGGAACTGGGGTGGAAGGAATTATGAACAGTTCGAAATAGCAGTCAGGCTTCTGATAGAAAGCTCTGTACATTATTTCAATTCGAAGTGCATATATTATCAATTAAACAAGCTTACTGTAAACAATGAGTAAATTAGCTGGAACAGGGACGTGTGCTGCTTTTCACATTTGCCTACTTACGTTATATCGTTGGCATCACGCGGAAACCTTGCATCTCCAAAACCATCACGTTTCAGAAAACCAAAAAAAACAGTATGTTTGTTGAGCAGTTGATATTGCATCATCAAAGAGAGCATGCCATTCTCAACACTTTATATCGGTCAAATAACATACCCACGTGGGCACCGACCGATCGTATCGATTTGTTGAAAAATACTAAACTCATCAAATTTGGAAACGATGCCAGCAATATACCATTGTAGAAATGAAACTAGATGTATTTATAGATCCACATTATTTATTGTTAATTAAACTAGAACATTACAAACTGCATAGGATATTATATATATTCAAGTAACATAACAGAAAACGGGAAAAGTGACTACATTTTGGTTGAAAGTCATAAGTGCTCACAGAAAATAATGTCAATCAAACCTTTAACCCTAGCTAAACCAAAAAATTATTGCTATCATTAACATACGATTCAAAACTCTTACCAGTAAAGAGGTGACAATATTTTTATCTAACCTTTAACCCAACCTACCACAGCCAACATGACATTGTCAACCTTCCAAAAAGTAGTCCTTAAATAAATAAATTAATAAAAAAAAAACATGCAGCACCTTACGAGATCTTACAAAGAATATTGCTGTGAAAATAAACTATAGCACTTCCCCATTAGTTCACACACTCGTGGGCCTGTTGAGGAAAAGCTTTGAGAAATGAATATGCAAGTTTGTATAACTACAGACAAAACCAAAACAAAAACACTTGAAATCATGTAGGAGAGCTCATAACACTTTAGGGGCTCCAACTACACTCACCTCTGTGTGAATAAGAGCCGTGCTAACTACAGTAACTGGGTCACCCAAATGTTTAAGGGGAGGGCGATTCTCTCAGGGCAATACTGAATGGGGTGAAACATTCACTGTGCTGCTATTCGAGCACACATAGCAGTGGCCACCCTCTTATATTGGACTCCACTGTATTGCACCTGCTTGATCCCAGTGTGTTTTAGTGGATTTCATACTTCTTGTTAAAATCAAAGACACACTAACACTTTGCAAAAGGGGACCAAGCCAGTGTGCAGTCAGAAACAGACAGACGCATGTTTTTGTGCATGTAACCAGAAATGAAAGGGACTGAGAGAGGATGGTGAAACTGTCCTCGCAAAACACATGGCAGAGAAATCTGACACATTCACTGTCAACAGTCAGACAATAAACTACATCAAGCATGACGAACAGAAGTCTCCAGACAATTGTACAGGTACACAGATACCCTGGCTCACCCTCCCAAAACTATTTGCTAAGTCCAGCACAAGATGAAAGTCAGAAAATGTTGCACAAAATTATTCTATATATAGCTTGACGGTTTGAGATGAAAACCACTGGCTTCTACTGTCACTATTTACAGCTGAAACGATGCATGGTGTGAAATTTAATGAGATGTCATTTAACGAACTAGATTTTTTTGTTTTGTTATGAGCTTAAGCTCACAGATCAAATATATGGATAGTTTGACAAGTTAAATTCATAATTCTTAAACAAAAATAGAATATGTTAACAGATCATGGAAGTTTTTTTTAAAACTACCTTTAATTAATACTTTCCCTACATTGCTATATTGAACAATGTCTAGGAGAGCAGTATTTCATGCAAACCTTAGAAACACTCAAAGCAACAGCGTGGCCCTTTTGCTCAGAACAGGGCTGCATTACAGATAAATTATACGTACAAGTACATATATCCAATTTTTCATTTATAAATAATGCACGTGTGTTAATGTTTAAAGAGACACGAAGGCCTTGACCTTCTAGGTCAGTCATAAAAACAGTGATAATATTAACAATACTTTCATTTTCTCCTTCGGGTATCTCTGGAAAGCTCAGAAAGTTGACCTCAGTGTCTCTAATTTCAGACACTTAATGAGATTTTTAATTGGTGACCTTTTGAGAATGGTTTCTTGGCGCTGCATATGAGAGCACTAATGGGAGCAGACAGAACATTCAATACTCCCATCGGGATCTTTCATGATCACCTTTCAAAGATTTACAGAAAAGCAAAAGCTCAATTGAGCGGTTGATTTGTTTAAGTGAAAGACAGATTTGGATCCAGCTAACACATACACTGATCTAAATGAATGCTCTTACCGTGGTGAGATATCACATCCTTGCTGCATGAATGCCCCCAGTGAGAACCACAGGGAGTTGAAGATACCAAACTCATTGGTCTGCTCCAGACTTTGCTGGTTTGTGTTCTGCTGGTTCGTTGTCTGGCCCTGCTGCAATCCATTGGAGGCCGACGCCTGAGTGGGGCTCTGTGGCTCGCCTCCTTCCTCGTAGTCGTCAGCATGCCACTCGTATGGGCTGAAGCGACTCACAAGGAACAGTACGACGCTGACGCCAATGTAAGCAAACACAATGCACATCCAGATCTCGTAAGCGAGGGGGTCCAGGAAGGAGAACACTCCGGGTTTGGATTTGGTAGGTTTCTTGATCATGATGGAGATACCCAGTGACATGAAGGGCTTTGAGAAGTCGATAACCTCCTCTCGGACGAGTGTGATGGTCAAAGGAGCCACAGCCACGTCTGCTTTCTAAGGGAGAGAAAATATAAACTGCAGACTTATTTAATTTCATGAATTACAAGATAATATGGGCAACATTACAATATTTTTGTATTTGTCATGTTATGTTATATATATATATATATATAAAGAGCTAGAGAGAGAGATTATACACCTATTTCCATCCATCCATCCATTTTCCACAGCGCTTATCCTCACAAGGGTCGCAGGCGTGCTAGAGCCTATAAGTGGACAGAGGCGGGATACACCCTAAACTGGTCACCAGCCAATCGCAGGGCACATATATACAAACAAGCAGTCACACTCACATTCACACCTATGTACAAATTAGAGTCTTCAATTAACCTATCATGCATGTTTTTGGGATGCGGGAGGAAACCGGAGTACCCGGAGAAAACCCACGCAGGCACGGGGAGAACATGCAAACTCCACACAAGCAAGGCCGGATTTGAACCCAAGTACTGTGAGCCAGATGTGATAATCAGTCGTCCTAACCCTTATTTAAATCCTATTGAACATTTGTGGAAGTAGTTGGACCATGCAGTCTGGAAAGGTTAGACTTCAAACCTGAGACAGCTGGAGTAATTTCTTCACGAGGAGTCAGCCAATTACATACAGTTGCAGAAATGGTTTAATTGCCGCAAAAGGGCGCGTAACAAAATATTAAAGGACCTATAGCATCCAGATTTCACAAACAAGTTATTTTTATGTATTTATTTCCCAGGAAAATGAAACATTTCCAATAATATCATTCAGTTTCAGGGCAATCATAATTAAATCAGTAATTGCACTGGGAATGCTCCTTTTTCATCACCGAAATTGATACGCCACCATGTCTTGGTGTGACATCAGTGATGGAGCAGGAGACCAAATTCACTGGCTCCCTTGTGTGCAAATGTACTATACTATAAAGTGACAGTATTTAGTCACATTTTATTCAGTAGATCGTGGTGGCACGGTGGAAGACTGGTTAGCACATCTGCCTCAGAGTTCTGAGGACCCGGGTTCAATTCCAGCCTCGCCTGTGTGGAGTGTGCATGTTCTCCTCATGTCTGCATATGGGTTTTCTCCGGGTACTCCAGTTTCCTCCGAAATCCCCAAAACACACGTGTTAGGTTTATCGAAGTCTCAAAATTGCCCGTAGGTGTGAATGTGAGTGCGAATGGTTGTTTGTCTATCTGTGACCTGCAATTTGCTGGCGACCAGTTCAGGGTGTACCCCACCTATCACCGAGAGTCAGCTGGGATAGGCTCCAGCACGCCCGCGACCCTAATGAGGATAAAGCGGTAAGGAAAATTGATGGATTTATATATTGTCGCTGTCGGACGTAATCCCCAAAACCAAAATGACAATTTTCAGGAAATTAAAAAAACAAACAAACAAATAATAAACACCTTGCTTGAATTTCCAAACACCGCTTTTATTCAAGTTGTGTTATACCTAATATTGCTGCCATATACTGTTGCACTCTCACATGAACATAACAGCAACCCAAAATTATGTTCAATCACAAATGTAATATGCTTTAAAAAATGCAAATGTATTTCAATGTCATTGATTAAAATTTGTACAAACATGGGGCCAGCAAGTTGTGGCCATCAAAGTCTGCCTGTGTCACATGACCCCACCACCTTACATAAAGCCTTTTAAAGCAAAGGCTTGTGTTGCATTATCCACCCAAACTCATTTTCAAAGGTCTAAACCATGAGGGATGAAATCAATAAAACATTGAGCTGGCAAAACCCATGTATTGCATGGAAATGAATGTGTATGGACTCACCCCATGTGTCTGCCTTCCTTCTGCAACGAAGCATAACAGCGATCGATTTTAACAAAACAAGCCTATTAAAATGTATCTAACCTCATTATTTTCACTCGCACGATTTTGACCTAAATATCCGTGGGCCAAAATCTGGCTCAAAATCAAATACTGTATTTCACAATAAAATGAGCCTAAAATTAGTACTTAGTCTATTTTGGGGCACTTTTTTTCTGCAGACATTGTTTTTAGGTCCAAAACTATGGAATAACTGCCAATGTTCCCAGCAGTAGAGAGGTCGTTTAAGTTAAGGCTAGCTGCATTTTTTTTACAGACCAGTTTCTTTTGTTGTTGTTGTTTTGTTATTTTTTTTCAATGACAATTCAAAATCAATGCCTGATTTTCATGAACTAATTTTCTATATTTTGTTTCAATCTTTTATTGTTATGATTTTTGTCAGTTTCAAGTTATACTTATCAATGACCACTGTGGGTTTTTATTTCTTTAATAGAAGGGTATAAACATTTGCTAAAGTGCTTGTTCTGTGCGTTATTAGCATAAGAGAGCATTATTAACTTCTATCTATCCATCCATTTTCTGAGCCGCTTATCCTCGCAAGGGTCGCGGGAGTGCTGGAGCCAATCCGAGCTATCATCGGGCAGAAGGCGGGGTACACCCTGAACTGGTTGCCAGACAATCGCAGGGCACATATAAACAAACAACCATTCGCACTCACATTCACACCTACGGGCTATTTGGAGTCTTCAATTAACCTACTATGCATGTTTTTGGGATGTGGGAGGAAACCGGAGTACACGGAGAAAACATGCAAACTCCACACAGGCGGGGCCGGGGATTGAACCCCAGTCCTCAAAACTGTGAGGCAGACGCTCTAACCAGTCGCTCACCGTGCCGCCCATTATTAACTTGTATCTTGCAATTATTGTTATTTAAAAAAAAATCTTTGTCAGTGATGATACCTGCTGTGCATCCAGACACAGTACTAAAATAACAGAAACAAATAAGTTTAAAAAATATGTTTCCTCAATTCAACACAACACACTTCCAGCTCTAACCCTCTTTGTCTCGAGAAACAGATAAAACCCCATACAAAGGAGTACACTCACCCCATACACAAGTTCTCCAACCATGCCATTCCACATTTTGGTGTCAGAGTCTCTGGCTCCATACTTGCCATCTGAAACAATTTTCAGTTTGTACTGGTAGCCGACATGTTTGGCTATCTCTGCAGCCAGCTCGACAATGTAGCCTTCGTACTTATCATTTCCAACAAGCTGCTCATGATTCTTCTTAAGCATCACATATGGTGATTCCTGAAAAATATAGAGAATAAAAACCAATGAAATATGACTGAAATGTGTATGAAAAACATAAAAATAAAAACCCAATACCCATACAAAAAAGTCGCTAGATGTATGGCTATGACCCAAGCTACTGTGAGCACACTTTAGGTCTGTACAGCAGGACAGTTTGTCAAGTTAATTAAAGCAGTGACAGCATTATGGTTCATATTAAAGCTGGGTGCTGTTTACGCAGCACAATAATCCATCTGAAATCTTGTTGTTTGGAAAAGCATATTAGTGAGATGAAAATGCATTTGTTGTACTGCAAGAATTTGAAAGCGACATAGATGAGATTACATAATGTCATTTGGGCTGTATCCTTTGACGATAAGGTGTGTAATTCAGCTGCAAACGATTAGTATGACAACATTGACACATAGACCAGAGGGGACAGTGAGGAAGCGGAGGAAGACGATATAGATGATTAGCCTTGGACTTTGAAAAAAAAAACGTTAGAGTGTGAGCAGGTATGTGTGTGTCAGCATGTATTTGTGTGTGTGTGTGTGTGTTTGTGTGTGTATGTATGGGTGTGTGCAGCCTGCCTGACCCCTGTTCCTACATCTGTCTGTACTAGTAACTATATCATAACCACATTTGTGCACCTCACACTGATTGGGTGACATGAGATACTACTGCTGCCTTTACACCTGGGGCCCCACTTCGCCTTTCCCAAAAAATGCATTTCACATAGATTTCCAGGTATGAGAGGTATTGTCACTTAGGATTGCAATGACCACAATTCCCATAAGTTATTGCACTGAGATGAAAAAAAAATGCTGCTGTCATATTTCACATAAAGAAGGAAGGTGGTATTCCTTTGTATGTTGGCTGGCTTCTCCTGTTCTTTATGGATGAGGTGATCATCGTTAGCCTACTGGTAACATATCAGCACTCGAGGAAGAAAATAAAGCAGGCCATGGTCAAGTGCACTTGGAATGACAGACATGGCACTCTTGAGAATACACCTGTATAAACACATACAGTACAGTCAGTGTTGCCAACTTAGCGATTATATTTTGCAACTTTTCTAAATCCTTGAGTGAATATTTTTTTAAACGCTTCTAGAGACACATTTAGCGACTTTTGTCACCAACTATCCACCAAATCTATGTGTGGCTGCGGCTATTTATTACTAAAGATCAACTCTTGAACAACACAAAAAACAAAACAAAAACAAACAAACACAAATCCATGGTGCAACTTCAGAGTGGAAGCAAACTCATAAAGAGGCTGAGTGCTGGTGTTGCATTAAAAGTCAGTCTGCTTCCCTCCTCCAGATCTCCTCCTCGCACAGCCTGTTTGCTCCGGCTGCAACCTGCCGCATTGTAGTCAGGCACAAAGTTACACCTGCCTCAAGCAACAGCTCAGCCAGCAAAAAAGTTAAAAGGTGTAAAAGCTCCACGCTGCAACCCCCCTCAGCCTAATAAATGTTAGCACATAATATCCTCTCTTTGGTTTCGAGGCAGAGAACCAATTTATCTTTCCAGAAAATGGTACACTGATAGGAGATTATGTCAAAAAGACTTATTTTGGGTCTGTACTCTTGAGTGACTCTTTGTGCTTAAAAGAGGGTTTTCCTATGTCACTAAGTTCTCTGTGATTAAGCTAAATAGGTTGAACTATTTTTGTAGCATAAGAAACTTTGTAGCATTTTAAGCACAAATCTTTTGTCTCCCCAACTGTAAGACAATAGATAACACATGCATGTGTCATAATAAATGTGTTCAATTGCTGCCTGAAACAACACAGCATCTCTCAAATGCGCTTCTGTTTTCTAGTTAATTCATATTGCCTCGTAGCTCCCTACACCTACAGTTGTGCTCACAATTATTTGGCACCCTTTCATTTTTTGCATAATTTGTATATCTTCAAAAATAAATAGAAATGTACCAAACCTATATCATCAGGAGCTTTGAATTGGAGGTCCAAAGTAATTATAAGATAATTTTTTTTTCAATTTAGATATTGTAATTAAAAAAAAACAAAAAAAAAACGAACACAGCATGTATGGCAATATTGGCACCCCTCGATATTTGGTTGCACACCCTTTGGCAGTGATGACAGCCTCCAAATGTTTCTTGTATCCATCTAAAGGCTTTTTGCACTTCTCAGGTGGTACAGTATTTCCTCCCACTTTGCAATTTGTTCAAGCTCTTGAACATTTGCAGGGTTCCAATGGCACCAATGGCAGATTTGCCGATGATAGTTGGGATAGGCTCCAGCACGCCCGCGACCCTAGTGAGGAGAAGCGGCTCAGAAAATGGATGGATGGGCGGCACGGTGGACGACTGGTTAGAGCGTCAGCCTCACAAGTCTGAGGACCTGGGTTCAATCCCCGGCCCCACCTGTGTGGAGTTTGGATGTTCTCCCCGTGCCTACGTGTGTATTCTCCGGGCACTCCGGTTTCCTCCCACATCCCAAAAACATGCATTAATTGGAGACTCTAATTTGTAGGTGTGACTGTGAGTGCGTCTGGTTGTTTGTTTGTTTGTATGTGCCCTGCGATAGGCTGGCAACCAGTTCAGGGTGTACCCTGCTCCCTGCCCGATGACAGCTGGGATAGGCTCCAGCATGCCTGCGACCCGAGTGAGGTGAAGCGGCTCAGAAAATGGATGGATGGCTGAATAATAATAATAATACAAATAATAATAATAACATCAAATTTTTAAAAAAATATAATGTATGGGAGTCGACACCATTTCAATTTTTAACTGCCCAAAAACCAACAACACATACACTCCAGAAACATTATTTGCTTTATTTGCTTTGATGACTTCATGAAGAAGCTGTTTGCTTGTTTGAAGTGGGCTGAAATATCCAAGTTTGGGCAGTCACAATTGAAGAGCTGCATGATAAAGCTGTTGTTTTTTGGAGTCTGTAAAATAAAAGCTGTTTTCCCCCCACAATGAGTCATTTTGATTGGCTCGCGAAGGCTATTTGTGAGGTCACGTGACTGCCTTGTGTCATCTGATTGGTGAATTGGAGTCAAATGACATTGGTGATCGCGTTTGATTGGCACAACAAGCACCCTATGTGGAAGTTGAAGATGGAGTCTAAAAGTAGACATGCACACACAAGAATGAATAAATAAAAGTAGTGAATGGCATGTCGATCATTGTAACGGAGTAAAAGTATCGATCCTTCTTCACATAAATACTCAAGTAAAAGTAAAAAGTACGGTGCATTTAAAGTACTCTGACAAGTACAGTATATGGAAAATGTTACTTGAGTAAATGTAAGTGTTACTACCCACCTCTGGTGCTTTGGGTCTTTGTCTTGCTGGAGGACCCATAATCTTCGACTCAAACCAAGTTTTCTTACATTGGGTAAGACATTTGGCTCTAAAATCTCATGATAATTTTCTTATTTCATGATGCCTGTGACACAGTCAAGGCCTCCAATACCAGATGTAGAAAAGCAGGCCCACAGCATTATGGATCCTCCACCATGCTTGACTGTTGGCAGGGTGTTCTTTTCCTTAAAAGGCTTCATTCCACTGTTTGTTAACATTCTGTTTGTGTACATTGCTAAAAAGCTCTATTTTAGTTCCATCCAGCCATCCATCCATCCATACATTTTCTGAGCTGCTTATCCACACAGGGGTTGCGGGAGCCTATCCCAGCTATCACCGGGCAGGAGGCGGGGTACACCCTGACCGGTTGTATTTTAGTTCCATCTTTCCATAAAATATTGTTTATCATTTGATCTTTTGTATCACAAGTTCTCTATAGAAAATGCAGTATCACTTGATTAATTTTGTTCAGGAGATATTCCACATTTAGTACTTTAAACTTCATGGGTGCCAGTAATGGTGAGCACGACTGTACATCACGATTTCATTCTGTCAAATTTCTCTTAAGGTAAACTCAAAATCATTCAATCCATCAACCTTCACAGCAGAGATCAGATGCAAAGCTGAAAATGGGAGGTTAGATCCATCCTAGTCCAGTGATAATACATGCACTGATGCCCAGAGATTAAAAAAAAACTTAATTAATTTATTCTCTGATATCAAATTTTCCACACAAGGCAGAACCTGAGAACATCCAGAAAGATAGAATTATATCTTAATTGCTCTCTTCTGTATATAAACCAGGTGTTCTCAGTAATGCTCTTAAATTTAATAACTTTGCTGCTAGATGAATTGGGTGGTTTATTCACAAACCAAACTACTAGAATGACACCAGCTGCAGCTTTATCTCTTACATAGACAAGGACAATCAAAACTACCAAGTTGCAATGAACAAGCAGATAGCAATCCAAAATTACAGAATGCATGTCAAGAACATAATTCTAGACAGTTTGTACACTAGCTGCATCTTTACTAGGTATTGTTGGATGCATTCTTTCCTCTAGAACTATCTTAAATCTTTGTGATACTGATTCAACAAGTTGCTGGAAGCTTTCCTCAGAGATTTTGCTCCAAACTGACATGATAAATAGATGTTGCAACAGATCTTTCTCAGGACATCACACAGGGAAATACCACTTTTGGCTGCTGGTGGGTCAGGAGTAATATCGTTCTTTCTTCTGTATAATCACCAATTTTCCCAATGCATGTGTTCACAGAGGCAGCAGTTGATCCTTTCAGAATGTTGCTACAATAATCACAGTAGTGCATGTCTGTTCGGCATCGACATGCCTGTAAGCCCAGGTTCTTGAAGGTAAAAATGCAAGTTCTGTTTACATTTTACACAGACTCACCAAGATAGTAGTGACAATGTAAGTTCGGTTCTGAAGGCCATAGGTATCATTGCTGCCTCTCATGAAGCTTGCAGTGGTCACATACTTTTCATCTTCATTCCAGTAGCCAACCTATAAAAAGGATGGTGAATTACTGCACATTCTTAAAAGTATAGAAAATGTTGTCCTATAACCAGGGGAGAGGGGTGCAGCGGTAGACAGGGCTCGAGTAGTGTTGTCATTCACGAACAGTAAACATATTGAATGGAATCACTTCATAAACTAATTTGTTCCTTTCTCAGTTTAGTTGAGATCAGCGGCGAGCCTGTGCTGCACAAGAAAGTTGCCCGCAACCGGTGCCACTCGTGGGCGGTGATGGTGGCTGAGTGCTCGCATTGGCTGGCGATGAGGCGGCGGGCTCTGTGGGGTGTGGACGTGTCGGTCTCATGGCAAAGCATCTACGACGGTCCGTCAAATTATGTCTTTACGTGAAACCGGATTGTGATGAAAAAAATATTGGGGATCACTGCTTTAGAGAACTGCGCCAAATCAGCTGATCGTGCGGTCCCATGCTGTAAGCAGTAGGGGTGCTAGCTTTAATGGCACCCTACGCGATCCCCGTCAATCATCTTCATCTTCATCATCATTACTAATGCCATTTGTGGGCTGGCACAACCACAGCCATCCCCCTATTGCCATAAATTAGAAAGAAATAACATGAAAAGGCACGGTGGATGACTGGTTAGAGCGTCAGCCTCACAGTTCTGAGGACTCGGGTTCAATCCCCGGCCCCGCCTGTGTGGAGTTTGCATGTGTTCCCCGTGCCTGCGTGGGTTTTCTCCGGGCACTCCGGTTTCCTCCCACATCCCAAAAACATGCATTAATTGGAGACTCTAAATTGCCCGTAGGCATGACTGTGAGTGTGAATGGTTGTTTGTTTCTATGTGCCCTGTGATTGGCTGGCAACCAGTTCAGGGTGTACCCTGCCTCCTGCCCGATGACAGCTGGGATGGGCTCCAGCACGCCCGCGACCCTAGTGAGGAGAAGCGGCTCAGAAAATGGATGGATGGATGGATAACATGAAAAAATCCTCACAGGATTATAAAATATCTATCTTTAACTTCGGGTATATACAGAATGGGAATGTGTATTAAATAATATGCAATGTGTCTCAATGAATGTCTATTGCAACAGGTATGTATGTACAGGCTGTGAACTGGCTCAGACTAAGACTAAAAAAATGTAAAGCACATCCAATAAGACCTAAAAGGAAAGAAAAATGTTACAAGGTCATTAAACAAACAAAAAAATCAAGTTGTATTCCTTTATTTGTACAGAAAATAAGTAAGTAACAAATAGGGTGTCTTTCTACAGACGGACATCAGCCCATCCAGTGAGGTCGGTAGGTCATGAAAAAAAAAACAAAAAAACAACCTCTGCTGCTCCTTTGAGTACCAGACCAAAATTGTTATGGGCACCCGTGCCAATATTAATCCTTAGGGTTTTGAACTTGCAGAACAGTTCTGGATCCTTGTTCTTGGAGCAAAAATAAACAAGCCAACAAACTGAACACATATTTCTCACCTTTTTGGGTCCCGATGGAGCAAGTTCCATTACGCTAACAGTGTAGTTAGTTCTGCGGCCTTTCTCATTGAATTGAATGTGACCAGTCAGTCCATCGATACGTACCTAAGTTGGATATATTGAGTCAGTAATTGGCATAAAAAAAATGTTAGATGTAGGTAGAAGCACAAAACTATATATGAGCTATTTTCTCCACGAACAATACTACACAATTATTTGTTTATCACACATGCACTTGATGTACAGCATGTCGCATAGTTCTTTGTGTTTGTGTAGCATACATTTGAGACCGCGGTGTAGACATCCCTACGGAGGTAACTGACATATGGGGCGTGTGTCCGTATACAATGCAGTGTTTGTCATGGCAGCAAGATGGAGTTAATTGAGCGAACACAGCTTCATTCCACAGTCTATCTGAAGGCAGATGGCTAGATTGACACTGAGTGGGCCTCTGCACAGCCATCCTGCAGACGGAGCCTCGGGGTGCCTGCGTACTTCCATGCTATTACATTATTATGTTCTACATGATAATCAAATCCATTATGAGTTCCGGAGCAAATTAAGCAATTAATTTCAAAAGGGCGGCACGGAGGGCGACTGGTTAGAGCGTCTGCCTCACAGTTCTGAGGACTGGGGTTCAATCCCCGGCCCCGCCTGTTTGGAGTTTGCATGTTTTCTCCGGGCACTCCGGTTTCCTCCCACATCCCAAAAACATGCATGGTAGGTTAATTGAAGACTCTAAATTGCCTGTAGGTGTGAATGTGAGTGCGAATGGTTGTTTGTTTATATGTGCCCTGCGATTGGCTGGCAACCAGTTCAGGGTGTACCCCGCCTCCTGCCCGATGAAAGCTGGGATAGGCTCCAGCACGCCTGCGACCCTAGTGAGGTGAAGCGGCTCAGAAAATGGATGGATAATTTCAAAAGACATTTTTAGTCAGTTGTTGTTTATTTGAGGAATTGTCTCTGCTTCTTGATAAGACTTAATAATACTTGGGAGTATGTGTGTGTGTCTGTTTCAGGCTTCAAGAAGTCTCATAGTAAGTACATTGCTTCCTATTGCCAAATATTAGATTTCTAAACTCAATTGCTGATGTCATTTTCCATGATGATCACAGCTGAGTGTTATTGCCTGCAGACATTGTTTACCAGCCTGGGTGTCACTTTTGATATTGGGGACTTTCCTACGACTTCATGTGAACTTTACATGACAGAACGAGACCTAATTTTCTCAGCCAGCCCCAACTCAGGAGCTGTTAGCCATGCGCCACCCAGGCATGGCTGTACGACACTCGATGTTCGTGTGTTTGGATGCAAGGCTTCTCTGTGTGTGCACAGACCTGCTGCAAGGCTCTTTGGATGTCTATGCCCTGACCCCATGGAGCTGGTGGGTTGGCAAGACATTCCCCAGCGTTGCCCCTGCGTGAGATGTCTATCCTTTGTCTCCTTAAATTCTGGAACGCTGTTGACATGACTTTTACACCATCATATGTCAAAGCTCCAGTGTACTGGAAACAGAGAAATAAAGGTAGACAATGTTATTGACTGTGATATGAGAGTGAACAGTGTTCCGAATATAAAATATATTTGTCGAATTATGCACCTAAAATAACTAGATCACTATCATATCTATTCTTCCATTTGCAACCCGAATTAATTGCTTCACACTTACTTTACTTGCTGGATATATCCATTATCAGGTAAGTGTATTGTAAAACAGCAGCATTTTAATTATCAAAATGTGATAGGATCATACAAATGTAACCTGCCACCCAGTTTGACTGTTTCACGACTTCTTGACAGCCACATAAAGTAGGGAAGCTTACAAATCTCCTGCATAATCACATACAATCCTGAGGACACTCTTCATTATCATCAGTAGATTATAATACACCAGCACTCCAATTGCAGATGGCGAACAAATGTAAACATTGTAAGAAATTTAATTACTTTGAGTCCACTCTTGGGCATTTTGGAATCTTTGTTGTCAAATTCCATCCATTGCTGGACGACTCTACTAATGCTGGGCTCTGAATTGTTGACGAGCTGGAAGCCGGTAATATTCGCTCCACCCTTCCGCAGGTCTGTCAGGTCAATGTCCAGGAAACCCTGTGAGAGGAGGTGGACAGGCAGGGAGAGTGAGAGCCACAGGCAAGAGACTGTACGCTCACTGGCCGCAATATTATATACACCTGCACAATTCAGTAATGGAATAGCTGTACTAACAATTCTGCCACCTCAAAACTGATAATTCAGCTCTTGTCAGGGTGGTAATTAATTATGTACTATATGTACGGTAAAGGTAATGTTCAGTAATTTGTTTGTAGTTTGCATCCAATGTGCAGAAGGGCCAAATATTTGGTAAATGTATACATTAGGGATGGGCATTGGAGTTGAATCCCTTGAATCACTATGTCAAACATTAGCAATCATTTAATCAGTTAATTTGTTTGAATAGTATGGAGGAGATTTAACTGAATGTCCTGGACTCCTACTTCGATACCAGTGGTGTATTGAGGAGTTGTACCAAAGCTGAAGTCTAAGTGGATGTAGTGCAAATTCCCGTATGCTGTACAGTACTTCGTGTTGGTCTTCTTTAGATCACAAACAAGACGTTCATGAATCACTAGCATCAGTAGCCTGTTTTACATGGAGCCTTGTATTCCAATTAAGCCCAAACCTAAGAAAAATGCCCCATATAAACACAGTCAACCGCCAAAATTGGACTGCAATGAAATTATTGTATTGAGCTCTTGATTGTCTTTACTATTATGGCCTAATATTTTAACTCATCAACAACTTTTTGAAAGGAGGATTTGAAGCATGGCTGTGTTTAAGCACAGAAGTCATTTATATATATCAAATCAAGGCCGCAATTAAAATAAAATGTCTTTACCATTATTCATGAAGTATATGAAAATTACCCATATTATATATATATATATATATATATATATATATGTATATATATATATATATATATATATATATATATATATATATATATATATATATATATATATATATATATATATGCCATTTAAATTCTGAAATCTGTAATAAGTCATCCTGTCAGCTAAA
Source organism: Phyllopteryx taeniolatus (assembly GCF_024500385.1). NCBI lineage: Eukaryota > Metazoa > Chordata > Actinopteri > Syngnathiformes > Syngnathidae > Phyllopteryx > Phyllopteryx taeniolatus. The sequence continues at coordinate 18,174,694 of NC_084511.1, read as the reverse complement.
GTTGATCAGATGGTTAAATACGGGGTCAACACCAACATTTCATGTGCATTTTACGTATGTATTGAAAATACAAACGTCTCCTTTATCAACGTAATCATCTTGTGTTGCTAAACAGTCATCCTGGGACAACCTTTTATACATGGACTACACCAACCTTGTTAAACCTAAACTGTGTGTAAATGACAAAATACATTAAAAACAGTAAAAAAAAATAAAAAAAAATAAAAAGTTGAAAAAGAGCAAATGCAGTGTAAGCTAGTTGTTTGTCTTGGAAAGCTAAAACTGTAAAATAGAAGATGGAGTTCAATATTGCAATACCTCATTGCATCAAAGCTATCATTAATAGCATCCTGAAAATGACACACACCTGTTTTACCCTTGCAAGCTCATGTAAGAGACTCACTGTCTCTCCTGAGGGACAAAAGTCATGAGAAAATACAATTAAAAATCAGAGTCCTCAAGAGGAGCTGATAGAGTTAGCAACTTTTAAAAAAGATCCAAACCTTACAGGACACAAAAAGTGCACAAAAAGTAAGCATTGTCTTCAGTCAGAACGTAATGATATGTCCAACTTGTACTTCCTCCCTTTTATGTGAAGAAGGCTATTTTAGCAAAAGGGACAAAGGCAAGGCAAGTGTGCCTGTCACGAAGAGGCAGGCAGTTGTGATTGAGTGGGCAGTCCAGACAGCAAGAGACAAGAATTTTGATGATGAGAGGAGACGGTGCTTCTCTGGATAATCTGACAAAAAATATTTCCATTTTCCCTCTATACTGTGATCTTTTTTTTTTCTCCCCCAAATATCATGTAAAGCTTTCCTTGGCTCTTCCTGTCACATGGCCACATGCTTAACATAACTACTTCCCAGTCCAGACAGTAAGTAAACGATTGATCATTGTCCTTAAGCCAGTAGACCTGGCTGACTGATTAGTTTTTTGATTTTCCACAAACGTCTGGGTCTAGTGAATGTTGGCATGGCAACAACTGCAACATAAAAGCCAGTTCATGCTTCAATAGAAGCAAATGTCACCACCTGCTACCTACCATGGTGCTACTTTAAAAAGAGACTGGGGAAACACAATCATCTTAAGAACCAGTGGCAAGTCAGTCTTTCACATTTAAAACAGATAAGTGATCTTAAAATATGGTTGAATATATTAAATGGGCACCTGCGAACAGTGTGATTTTGATGCCATCTTTGTATTTAATGCAGAACAGTGAGCAGTGATTTGAACCACTTGTACAACCACTTATCCTCACTAGGGTCGTGGGCATGCTGTAGCCTATCCCAGTTATCATCGGTCGCCAGCCAATCGCAGGGCAAATATAAACAAACAAACATTCGCACTCACATTCACACCCACGGGCAATTTAGAGTCTTCAATCAACCTACCATGCATGTTTTTGGGATGTGGAGGAAACCGGAGTGCCCGGAGAAAACACACATAGGCACGGGTAGAACATCCAAACTCCACACAGGTCCTCAAAACTGTGAGGCAGATGTGCTAACCAGTCACCCACAGTGCCGCCTTTTATATATATATATATATACGCCTCGCGCCCAAAGATAGCTGGGATAGGCTCCAGCACACTTGCGACCCTAGTGAGGATAAGCGGTACAGAAAATGGGTGGATGGATGGAAAATGGGGAAAATGTCATCAATTATAATCAATATTAAGAGGTTGCTCAAGACCTTTGGAATTTTACACATGTATACTATGCATATTATTCAGGATTTTTTCCGTGTTATGTGATACCTTGTGCTAAAATGTATAATCATTAAAACATGTGTGTTCATGGCAGCAGTGGACTTGTTTAACCAAGCAGTCAATGTGCATTGATTATTGCGGACCAGTGTAGTGGTTTATCTGCATCACCAAATGAATCAAGCCATTGTTGCAGCGAAAGGAGTCACCAGTTCACCAATAGGCGCAAAGCAAATACAAATCGCCATCAAATCTATCCAACAAGCGTCTCTGACACAGTTTGCGACCAAAAACACCCTAAACTTCATGCAGATGTTTGGGCTTAACCACACACTTTCGCCAGGCTGACTCTGATACAGTCTGTGGGACTCCTGAAAAGCCTATGAGATTGCCTGCTCACTCACACACAGCCTGAAGGTTGTCAATGATGCTGTGATTCGGCTAAGAGTGGTGTCACTCTCAACAAGGAGTTACTCCTTGTTACTCCTTGTTGACCGATAACGAGGAACAGAAACAATACTGCAAGTTTCCCAGGAACACTGGCGCAGATCCCTGATGCTGATCACCAAAACAGTATTTTATCATCATGCTATAGTAAAATAGCTTTGAGCTCAAGCAGCTACCGAGCAATCATATGTAGCACAATGTGCTGGCATCCTTGTTATTTTGGTTTTCGTGCCGTCCACAATCATGAAATGCACTTTTCCCTTATTAGCTTAAAGTCGCCAGAGGCACACAGTTCAAAAGGGTGTGTTGTATTCATCTATTGTTCATATCTTTGACAGCAACAGACCAAAAAGCTGGAAAATCATCCATGCTACTTCAACCACTTTGGGCACGCTTGCACCAGGCGAAATTTTTTTTTTTGAGGATTGTATACACATCATAACAAAGAAAAAGTAAATTTTTTGTTGTGAAAACAATTTTAGAGTAGCACTTGCCAAGGTGAAAGGCGACAGCTAAATTCACATTCATACAGTAGAGTTTCATTTAATTCAATTACGTTTTTGTGTGAAATTCATGTTTTGTTGGTTTTGTTCTTCGAACACATTGATTTTGTGTGCAAATGATGCATAGTTATTTTTGTGCATGAATAAAATAAACACTTGTTTTGGATTTAAAATAAACCGCATTTTATTTTTCCAATTACAAAGCATATGAAACTTGCAATGTTCAGTACCTCCAACAAGGTTAAAAGAACCACGGCTATATAACGACCAACCTAATGCACTGTATACTTGTGTATATACATATAATGATGGTTTGCAGTATTTATCGTGAATCCGGTTCGATTTCTGATGTTTATTACGTATAACACAAATTGCAATTTAAAAAAAAAACCATGTCAAACCAGACATTATTGAAAATACTGTTGTTTTCCTGGTGAAGAGATTTTACAATAAAACCTTACTGTGACAAAGTTGCAAATAAACCTAATCTTTGTTAAAATGTGCTACTATATATATATATATATATATATATATATATATATATATATATATATATATATACATATATATGTATACACAATGAAGTTGGGATGTTGTGTTAAACATAAAAACATAATACAATGATTTGCAAATCATGTTCAACTTATATTTCATTGAATACACTACAAAGACAAGATATTTAATGTTCAAACTGATACAATTTATTGTTTTTAGCAAATAATCATTAACTTAGAATTTTATGGCTGCAACACGTTCCAAAAGAGCTGGGACAAGGTCATGTTTACCACTGTCTTACATCACCTTTTCTTTTAACAACATTCAATAAACATTTGGGAACTGAGGACACTAATTGTTGAAGCTTTGTAGGGGGAATTCTTTCCCATTCTTGCTTGATGTACAACTTCAGCTGTTCAACAGTCCGGGGTCTCCGTTGTCGTATTTTATGCTTCATAATGCGCCACACATTTTCAATGGGAGACAGGTCTGGACTGCAGGCAGGCCAGTCTAGTACCCGCACTCCTTTACTACAAAGCCACGCTGTTGCAACACGTGCAGAATGTGGTTTGGCATTGTCTTGCTGAAATAAGCAGGGGCGTCCATGAAAAAGACGTTGCTTGGATGGCAGCATATGTTTCTCCAAAACCTGTATGTACCTTTCAGCATTAATGGTGCATTCACAGATGTGTAAGTTACCCATGCCATTGGCACTAACACAGCCCCATGCCATCACAAATGCTGGCTTTTGAACTTTGCATCGGATGGTTCTTTTCCTCTTTGGCCCGGAGGACACAACGTCCACAATTTCCAAAAACAATTTGAAATGTGGACTCATCGGACCACAGAACACTTTTCCACTTTGCATCAGTCCATCTTAGATGAGCTCGGGCCCAGAGAAGCCGGCGGCGTTTCTGGGTGTTGTTGATAAATGGCTTTTACTTTGTATGGTAGAGTTTCAAGTTGCACTTACGGGTTGCACTTACGGATGTAGCGCCGAACTGTATTTACTAACATTGTTTTTCTGAAGTGTTCCTGAGCCCATGTGGCGATATCCATTACACATTGAAGTCGGTTTTTGATGCAGTGCCGCCTGAGTGATCGAAGGTCACGGGCATTCAATGTTGGTTTTCGGCCTTGCCACTTACATGCAGTGATCTCTCCAGATTCTCTGAACCTTTTGATGATATTATGGACTGTAGATTATGAAATCCCTAAATTGCTTGCAATTGTACGTTGAAGAACATTGTCCTTAAAGTGTTCGACTATTTTCTCACGCACTTGTTCACAAAGGGGTTAACCTCGCCCCATCGTTGCTTGTGAATGACTGAGCAATTCAGGGAAGCTCATTTTATACCCAATCATGGCACCCACCTGTTCCCAATTAGCCTGTTCACCTGTGGGATGTTCCAAACAGGTGTTTGATGAGCATTCCTCAACTTCTTTGTCTTTTTTGCCACCTGTCCCAGCTTTTTTGGAATGTGTTGCAGCCATAAAATTCTAAGTTAATGATTATTTGATAAAAAACAATCAAGTTTATCAGTTTGAACATTAAATATCTTGTCTTTGTAGTGTATTCAATTAAGTGTAGGTTGAACATGATTTGCAAATCATTGTATTGTCTTTTTATTTTTGTTTAACACAACGTCCCAACTTCATTGAAATTGGGGTTGTATATATATAGATATATATAAGCTACATTTTCTAAATCCATTAAACACCTCCCACAAATGGTGGTGAAACACACAGTTCACTATCTCCAATACCCAAGAGACTGGCTCATATAATTCTTGTCAGTACAAGTATATGGAAAACAGAAGTAACATATGAACTTTTTAATGGCCTGTATTTGAAAATGACTTTTATCCCCTTGCGTGCCTGTTGGAAAAAATGTCCCAGCATTATCATTTAAAATGAACTCATCCATTCGGGGCAGACAAACAAGATTGAGTCACTCTAATAACCACAGCGGTGAGAGAAATGTTCAAGCTGCAGCATATTAATGCTGTTATTACTACAATGTCAAAGTCCTCTTCTTCTGCGTCACTGAGTGAATGTGAAGAATACTGTAGGGTAGGTTGCAGAGAAATTTCATGTAGAAAATGGCAGTAGTCAAATTGAGCTAATGGATCTAATCTTAGAGTACATTGACTGTCTGACCTTTGTCACTGTAGATCTGCTCACAGTGTCTCGCTATGTCACTTGATGAGGCTAAATCGTTCCCAAATGTTTATTTGACTGAGTGACATTCTGAGACACATTTCGAGGCCAAGCTCCATTTTGTTTCCAGTGTTAAATGTTTTGTGAAGGGTTTCAGAATGATCTGTATTGCCCAACTTTTTGGCCGACATACAGACACACTTCAATCTGTCAGTTGGTTGATGTTAAATGATGATGTCCAGTAAGGTTTAACATTCGAAAGTGCTGAATTATAACATTCATTTGGGAAAGCAGAAGAAGATAAATGCTTACCAGGTTAGCCAAGATGTAGTGGTAACTCTTTGCATTCTTTCCTTGCTCAACGATCTGGAGAACAGAAAAGGAAGAAGAAAGCATAAACTGACCTTGACACAACAATGTGCTGTGTGCGTGTGTGCGTGTGTGTGTGTGTGTGCGTGAGTGACATAGAGTAGAAGTAAGAGTGTGAGACACTTTCAAAGCAGTAAACTATACCTAGAAAAAACAGTACAAGTAAGTAGGTCCATACAAATTAGAGCAATGGCACTAAATGAAAAGCAAGGTCAACTTTCTACATTTTTGAAATAATTTTTGTTTAATTCACCAGTACAACCTTGATATGCTTAGTATCTGAGATTATTAACACAATCTCACTACTCTAACTAGTAATTTGACTTTGACTCTTTTATAGCTTACATTACATTGAAGGATACATTTGATTTGAATTGCGGACACTAGAAGGAAACACTTAAATTTTGAACATTATTATGAATTTTGAATTGCCGCCCTGCTGTTACCTAACAGTGATGGCGCCCCCAAATCAAGTTGCTTCACGCAGAAAATGGAGTAAACAATTATTTTGCTCAATCATGAAAAACTGAAATGTGTGGAATTGTTTTGTGAACAACAAAAAAAACAACCCTCTTCCTATTTCTTTTAATATTGTTTCACTGAGAGCTCTCATTTGATCTCTGATGTGTATATGAATCAGATCAAATCAGTGGAACATCCCCCCCAAAAAATAAAAATAAAATAAAAAATAACCTACAATAACACAAAACATAAGAAAGCACAGCATTCATTGCTCATTGTCATAGCAAGACACAGTATAATGACTATCTTGTCTTTACTGCGGACCGGTCAGCCCACCCCCAAGGGTCAGGCCAGATGGAGTAACACGTCAAGAGGTGTGGAGTAAAGTGCCAGCATCAATTTATTCATAAATAAAAAATGTACTTTGGCCCCACTTTGACTGACATTTAAATTGGCTGCCCTCTCCCCACACGCCTCATTGTAGCGCTTAAAGCAACTCTCTTGCCTAAATAAAGACATCATTTTACTGTACAACAACTGAGTGTAAAGTGTGTCAACAAAGCACTCTGAGAAGTCACATAAATTAAGCCTGAGCGGGCAGAACTGGTCTAAAGTCACGCACCATCCTATTAATATGCTTAACAGTGGATAGGCAGCTCATTCATGGGTCTATGCTCAGCCAGTGTACAGGACATCACACATTGTTGCTCCCCTCGCCCTCTCAGCATTTTCTCCCAAAGGGATGAGCATTTGTTTTATGTTTTGCGTGTGTATGTTGTGTGTGCGTAATAATGCTGCTGGTCACAGCAGAAGGTGGCATTTGTTATTAATGGTGACCCGAGCACAAGACAGGCCCTGCGGTCAAGCCTCTGGCAAGGAAAAGCAAGAGGAATACACCCGTACAATCACACACACACACACACACACACACACACACACACACACACACACACACTACTACCAATGCACCGCCACCACAGTAGGCCACGAAATGCAAATGATTTGGATATGAGTGCCCATTAATTACACATGCAAATTTGTGCCATTCAGACTTTAGCCCCCAAGAGAAAGGGCCACTTCTCACGTCTCTGCATGAAAATGAGCGCCGTAATATTTTTTTTGTAACACCTCTGTCACCACAGATGTTCTCCAAGGAGACTACGTTAACATTTAGCTTCGCTGAGAAGTCACCCTTAGGATACTGCCAGTGACATTATCGTAAGCGAATCTGTGTACTGTAAGAGATGAGTGAGACGAATACGGGAGTTTAAAGGGCGAAAGGCAGACTGGTGTGTATTCGTGCGTATGTGTGCGCACAGCCGCATACGAGTGTCAGATACTGTGTGGGTGCACAAGCAGGTCAGCGTGGATGCGGGGAGCAGATGTGGGTGATTGATGGTGGCTGTCTGAATGGAAAACTTCTTAGTACGGGCTCCTGGAACGCTGTGAGAACTGATGCAATAACCTTAAATGTTGACCAGGCCATCAATAACATTCACGTCAAGCTAAAATAGTCTCCACTCTATGTGTGTGTATGAGTGTGGGTGTGAACGTATGATTCATGGGTTGTTGCTGCAAAAATGAACATTACAAACGTGTTTACTGTCCAATTTGTAAACTGTACAAACCTTGTCTGATATACAGTGTATAGGGTTGGGCATCGTTTGAATCTGAGCGATTACGGTCCCGATTATGGTTCCTTATTTCGATCCCGGTTCCAAACGATTCTCGATTCCGATTCTTTAAGAGGGCTCGGTCAAAAAAGTCTGCATGGTTTAAATAAAGGGTGCCCAAATTATGAACATCCATTTTCTTAGCAGCCCGCAGCATAGACTAAAATTAACATTTGACTCCGGGTTCAAGTATACAAGTATCAACACCAAACCTATGAACTAAAAGGCAATGTGTGCGGAAATAACCCAATTGACTTAATATTCATTAATTAATGTTTCAGCTAAAAGTTAAATGTAGCATTGTTAAAATTATTTGGGACTGTTTTATCATGTCAAATGGTTTATATGTGCAAGTTTTAACTTGACTTCCTGTTTTAAGCTTGAAGCCTTTTATTTTGAAGGGTATGCACCGAAACTCAGCATTTTGGCACGATAAGTAACTTCATACGACACTGGTGATTTATTTATTATTTTTTTTTTATTATGGATGGAACCAAATACTATAAAACGCTGATTCCTTTCCCTACCCACCGATGAGGCACAAGGTTAGTGTTTGTGATTCTGTGAGACAATGTTTATGTGAATTTTGTCCCAATTCATTGTGATGTAAAGTTGCTACGGTGAAGTTTTAGCTCAATGTTAAGCTTTAAGCTAACCGGAATGTTAGTCCTGGTTCCAATCGGTTCTCGATTCTTGATGCCCAACCCTAATGATATAAAAGGTAGATTCCCATAAAATATATTGCCAGTTATATAAAAAAGGAAAAAAAAATCTGATAATGTCAATACAAAGTATTTTATTAGTGTTCCATATTGTAGACACACTTCACACCTAGGATCACCTATTTATCCTCCCTTCCTTGCTTTGTGAATGAAGGAAATATGGATTTGGTTAAAGGGTATTGACAATCTAGTTAGGATTGTTATATAGTTTTTATTACGCGTTTAATTTTTGGAGACCAACATACAGTATATTTAATAAGTATAATTAGGTATGTATTACAATCCATCTCTACTGATGTACATTTCAAGTGTTGCAAGAAAGCAACTGGATGTACTCTTAAATCTAAAAGGGTGTTATCATTTTTAAACACATCCATTTTTTTTTAAATGAAAAGTTAAGCTGACTCTAGCAACGAGATACTTTGGAAGAAGACTGGCCAAATGTTGGTTGTCAATGACAAAACAAACAGTTCTGATTTTAAAGGGAAGTGTGAGCCGTGAAAGTATATCTTTTGAACTGTCAATTATGATTCCGGGATCATTTTTGCTTGAGCAACGCTGCTGTGAGAGCTCATCCTGTCACAGGAGAATTGCTGGATCTAAATGCATAACCTGTGTTGTTTATCATATTTGTCTTTGATGCTTGGAGACTGCACATAACAGGAGACCAACAAATGCTGTCACTACCTGCACATCCTTTTCTGTTCTGCATCGCCGCTTCTCTTCATCTTGTTAAACCATGCAAAGCCCGAGTATACAAAATCACTTCTTCCTAACTCCTTCGAGGAAGCTAATTGCTCAAAATAAATCTCATGTGCCCAAGGGGAATACAACCAAACAGATGGACTTGATTTTCCTTTAAGGTTTTAACATCATTAAAGCACACAATGGATCGTAATTGTATTGGAGTCAAAAGCTCTTTACCTTTTTAAGGATGCCAGTGAGCCTCTCTGTCTCACAATCGATGATAATTTGTCCCTCCTTCCTCTTGTCCAAATCCTGGAACACTTTCAAGAAAGACGCCTCCGTCATGGTCTCCACATTGACCGAGGTCACCAGCCAGTTCCTTTCTGCTGCTGTGTCCAAAACCTTCTGGAGCACAGACAGCCCTGGACAGAGGTGGAGAAACAAAAGAAAAATGTGACAAATTTGGAAGAAGAGTCATCTAAACATACTAATATTATTCAGAATGGCCTTAAGGATGAGGCATGTTGATTGTATACATTGTCTAGAAAAACTAAAGTGCGGGACAGAATATAGATTTCAAGCTGATCGCGATCAATATTTGTCACTATACGATATCAATACACACAGGAATTTGTGCACTCAGTGATAGCTTTTACTTTTTAATAGAGAATCTCACTATTGTTCTTTTTGTACTGTCCATACTGCATAAGAAAATGCATCGGTATGTTTTGTTTTTTAATAGTCGCTTGCTCCGCTACTAAATGTTAGTTTCACTTAGTTTTGAGGACAAGACAAGAGCTTATTGTTGTTAAGACAAAACACACATGCATTTTGATAACCGTTTGATGAAATCATATTATGTCATTCAATTATACAATGATGAGAGAGAATTAACTGTTTTTGTTGTCTTTTTATAAAATACTTGGCTGTGAGTACTTTTTTCTTGCACAGAAAAACAAAAGTAAAACATTTCAGACTGTTACAATGGAAACTATTATGAGCTAAAGTGTATTTTTATGTTCACTCATTGAAATGAATTAGTTGTTAGGTATCCACATAGATTGTGGCACATATACAGGACAATGGTTAATTGCAGGTGATCTTGCTCCAATATACTGAATATTGCATAGTTATTGTCCAGTCATATCATTGGTTCCTCTGCTTTTCCTTAACAGTAGTAGAAACATTTAAGGAAAGAAACAAGGGCAAGGAATGAAGCCCATCCATCAGAACTTCCCCTGTAGCTTCAGTGATAAAGTGTAATGAGTGGTTGAGTCCATTCAGTACGCTGACACTTCCAAGTGTGCCGGCCTAAATAATGACCACTTCTACACCAACAAACAGTAAGCCCATGCATCACAGCACAAAGACAGCATCACACCCCGGTTTACATCCTCCAAGCACCAATTACAAGTGACACTGCCACAGTACACTGTTGCCTGGACACTGGAGCACCATGGATGGAGAGCAAGAGCAGCCAGTGAGAGAAGAGCTCTTGGTAAAACAGGAAATAAAATGTGATATGAAAACACACAACGCTCTAATTCATTGCTTTTTGGTCCTCTTTGCTTGGAAGTCAGCCACTCAAGCTGGGAGCCACAAACATTCCAGTGAGAAAATGTAATTATTTCACTGTAGCAATAGGCTGGCAGCTGCTACCCAAATAATGATAATAATAATACATATGACATTTACAAATGTGATCACATATATAGCAGTTTTTTGGGGCCTACAGACTATGTTTCTGCATACCCCCATGCTCAGTTGGCCATGTCCGTTCAGGCATTTGATACACTTTCAGGAAATGTAAAAATGGCTTATCCACATCAACAAAAACAATCTGTCAAAGAAAAATGAGAAAGGCAGTCACTGCCTCTGCAAAATGATGCCTTGGCTATATTTCAATGCACACCAGCTGCTCTCCAGGCAATTTATGCTGCCTATTTGACGCCAAGTCATTAAGTAACAAAAGGATGGATGACGTTCGACCGCCATAAATAATCACAATATGAGTAAATAAATAAGACAGCCAGGAAAGCGGAAGGCATAGATGAGAAGCGATGCACTTCAGCGGGGAGACCTGGCAAACCGAAGCAAAGGGAAATCTAATCGAGCTTTTTACTAACAGATTCAACACTGAAACTGATGTGTGCAATGGTGACATAGGATGCTGTCGATCAAGGCTTGCGAAGAAAAACATTACCCTCCAAAGTCACCGTGAAGCACCAAGGACAGGAGCCATGCAGTTTACATTTGAAGGAACTAGTGTATTAACTGTGTAAAAGTAAAATGCAATAACTAATACTATATACGAATTTCCAGGCCTTTGGCCATCATCAGACTTTGTTGTAACTGCTACACTAGTTTTTAGTGTTTCGCAGCCTTTATTGAGCAAAGGCCCCCATTTTACATCCGAAAACTCTCATGGCACACCACCAAACAAAAGTTTCACATAAACCATGAATACTTAAATATTGATGATCTCAGAGCATTTAATTGTTCCTCCTATCACTATACGTCGTTGTCATTGATAGATGAACAAACACATATTTGTAATTAATAATAATAATTTTCGGACAAATGGAATCATTTCCAACGGCACCCCTGATGGTCTTTCACCACACAACGCATTACTAACTGCATTAATGTGGACAGTTGAGTAGCTTGTGACACTTTGGTGTAAGTTTCATAAACAATGAAAATGAAATGAAATGAATGAAAGAACTAAACACAGTGAACACACATTCGCTGTATCATCCAACAAAAAAGTTTATAACAAATATTTAATGATTACTCAATAAACATGGAATATTTCAAGAAAAAGGCAGTGGTTCCTGGTCTCAGTTGGATTTAACTTTAGGCTTTCTTTTTAGCTCTTTTTAATGTAAGTTTTTTTTTTGTAAAAGGTGATCCAAAGGTTATTGCTTTAATATATTATAGACCTCCAAGGTACAATGGAAAATGTTTGAAGGAATTTTGAGAGCTGGTGTCAGTGATCTGTACTGTCTACAACTATTCTGTCATAACGGGAGACTTTAACATTCATGTTAACAATAGCTTGGGGGAAAAAAAAAACTCTGCTTTACTGCACACATTTGACCTCTCTCAACACATAAAGAGTCCAACCCACACCCAAGCCCACATATTAGACATGGCCATCTCTATGGATGTTGAAATTCCATCAGTTGACATTAAGGACTTGGCTATTTTTGATCATCATTTTTCACCGTGCCGCCCAGATCAGAACATATTACTTGAATTCTAAAGTCTCTACACTGGCTCCTAGTCAGCTTTAGAATAGACTTTAAAGTTCAGCTACTGGTCTATAAATCACTAAATGGTTTAGGTCCTGAATACATTACAGACATGCTAATGGAATAGAAACCCAGTAGGGCTCTGATATCTGCTGACTCAGATTAGATAATGAAGCACAGAGTCCAAAGCAAACATGGTGAAGCAGCTTTTAGCTGCTAAGCTGCAGGCAAATGGAGTAAGTTGCTAATACAATTGAAGTCAGCCCCAAGAGTCAATGTCTTCAGGTCTAGGTTAAAAGTCTTCTTTTTTCTCATGCTTCATGATCTTTCCTGCACTGAACGTTGTTTTTAATTTTATTTGTTCTCTTTGTTTTTAAGATGCTTTTTTTTCCTCTTTATTTTTAAAATGCTTCTGATCATGTAAAGAACATTGTTACCTTGTGTATGAAATGCTCTATATAAATAAATTTGTTTTGCTGATGAGTTTCAAAGTGTTTTTGTCTATTACACAGTCCAATTGTTTTTGTTAATTTTATTCATATTTATTCCCCTCCCCTCCATTTTCGCTCATGTTCCCTTCTGTGAAAATCCTATTTTAGATGAAGAAAAGAACCTGATACACCCCAATGATTTAGAAAGAGGCTGACAAAGGGCCTCATAGGACAAGCCAAAGTAAAACGGTCCTTTCAAGGCATCATAAATGAGAATAATATCTTAATGGAATCTACTGTAGCTCCCACAAGCACCATTGAGCACCAGGCAATTGAGAATAGAGAAATAACCCTTTAGGAAACCATTGATATTTTTGGTTTAATGGCCTATCAAATCTGTTTTCACTAATCTTAGCTTTTGTAAAAGAAAACAATATGTATTTGTTGCTGCTGCATTGTGAAATGACGGGACCATATTTCAGAACTGACACCTTTGAATGCACACAGTAAACTTGTATTTTATTTCCTGAAGAAAACACTTTGAAAAGTGAATGACGGACACATATTTAATATAAATGCTCAGATTAGATGTGATGAAATACAAAACCACACATGTCAAACTAGTTGTAACTCAGTAAATTTGATGTAACCTCAAAGTCTTAAAATAACCTTGCAGATGTAGGTGACTGCAATGTTGTATCCAGGCAAGTGACCAAGTATTCATACAGTACACAAACATGAACACACAGTGAATGGATGATGAAGGGATCACAAGACATTCAAAACAATCTTTAGCGACATGCGTAGCACAAAGGCCATCATGCATCAAGAGGGCAAAAGAAGAGGATGACATTTTTACTGTCACTGCTCATCAGGAAGCTTAGCAGTGTAGTATCGTGGAATCTGTCTTTTAAAGGGTACATGCTGTATTGTGAAAATTGACTTTTTATTTGCTTGTATTCAAATAGTTGGCTAAATGGAGTGCCTGCCCACCAGTGTGAAATTAAACAACCAAGTCCACCTTTTGTTATCTGCCTATTTTGTGTCTGTGAGTGAGCCATTCTAGGCTGAGAAGCTCGGTCATCTGGGAGGGGATCAGAGTCAAGCTGCTCCTCCGCGTCAAGAGGAGCCAAATGAGGTGGCTCGGGTATCTGGTTAGGATGCCTTCTGGACACTTACGTGTTCCGGGTACGTCCCACCGGGAGGAGGCCCGAGGGATGACCCAAGACACCCTGAAGAGACTGCTGGGTGCCCTGGGAAAACATTGGGTTCCCCCAGAAGAGCTGGAGGAAGTGGCTGGGAAGAGGGAAGTCTGGGCTTACTTATTTTTGGATGCATAGATGAGCGTTAGCTTCTGATAACCTGAATATACTTGATTGCTCAAAATTAATTATTCAAAATTATTGATATGGTGAGGCTGGGAGAGGTGGTATTTTTGGTGTTCGGTGACATCACAAAATGCAGTATGGGAACAATAATAGTCAAGTTATTTACCAGCTCGGCGATGAAGTGGTGACTCCACGAATGAAAATGCTTTTGTTGTCTTCATAACTTTTTTTCCACACTGGGCTCCAATTCCACAAATAGCAGCCATTTTTCCTCATTCAACCACTCAGCTCTGCCCTCAGTTGTCAGCATAATGAAATCATCTGCATCTTTTTGCATAATTGTCAAAAAAAATAATAATAATAAATTGTACCAGCATTACCAGATTACTAGCAACCCTTTATTGCTCAGTGACTGTTTTTCTCAATGTCTTTATGTCTCAAAAGTATTCCCTGTCAATTGACTGTCTGTTGTCGTACTAGAGCAGCTCCAACTACCGGAGACAAATTCCTTGTGTGTTTTTTTATGGACATACTTGGCAAAATAAAGATGATTCTGATTCTGATTGCTACTCGCCATTGGCCCAGCAGTATACTGTATAGGGCGGGGTGTCCAGTCACTCACTTGCATTAAACAGGGCCAAACCCTAAAATGGGCTAAATTAAGTGTATATATGTTTGTGTCTGTGTGTGTGTCAGTGTCTTTATGGACAAGTGGCAGGAGAGGTTTATTCTAATCCATGTGAAGGACTTTGAGTTGCATTTTATGTATGAAAATCACTGTATAAATAAAGTTTGACTGATTGTGTATAAATAAAGTTTGAGTTATTGATTGATTGATTGATTGAATTTAGTAAGACAACATATGGGATGGTGTAAAGAGTCTATAAGTCTTGATCCTGGAGATACACCTGAGGACTGTTTTCAATTGTGCAAAAGAGACATAGTCTCACCCCTTTAAAGTTACAGGTGCATTTTCTCATACGTACATACAAAATAGTGCATGGATGCTTTGGCCACACAAAGCCCCCCATTTGTGGTCATGCACCAAAACACCTGAGACAGGCTCTAGCAACATGGGGAGGATTGAGCTGAGTGTTTTCCAGGGAAGAAAATCAGGAAACATGAGGATGACTTCTTTAGTTCTGTCTGTGTGTTTTCAAGCATCAGAAATGCCTGCTGAGATGAGCACAATGAAAAGCTGAATCTTTAGTTATATTGTGTGATTTATCTGCCAGTCAGTGCTGGTGATTTTTTCTTTTCAGTTTTCTAGCCCAGTATAAAGACAATTACACAGTTTAAAATGGTCAGACAGTTCCTCATTCATACACCCCATTGCCGTCTCCATGATGATGTGAAGACCAAGCAGGCTGCACGACCGATGTGGCCTCTGTCCGTAAAGATGTCTTTATTAAAACATATACTGTTAAGCTCGTGAATTCATATGAAATTAGGATGCTCTGTTATTGTCTAATGCAGTTGGATACTAATCAAGTTATGCTAGCCTCCACAGTATTTAGCTATACACCTACACACACACGCTCCATCAATCCACTTTCTACACTTCTTGTCGTCATTCAGGTTGTGGGTGAGCTGGACCCTATCCCAGTTTACTTTGGGCGAAAGGCAAAGGGGGCCATGGACTGTTCACTAGCCAATTGCCGACATACACATATTTTGTGGTCAAAATTTACAAAATTATTCCAGCAAAGTGTCTATTAATTTCATCCCTTACTGCATCTTTATTTTTTTTCAGCCATTCATCACCCCCAATCATCTATTAATAAAGAGTCCAGAGTAATGATTAATGGAAAAATAGATGGATGGATGGATGGATAGATAGATAGATAGATAGATAGATAGATAGATAGATAGATAGATAGATAGATAGATAGATAGATAGATACATACCAGAGTCTGAACTGTACATGTAGACAAACTTGTTCCAGCCATAGTACTCGATCACACCCACGAGAGCGTCCTGCAGCTCGGGCCTCAGCTGGATGACAAACTGGTTAGCCGTCTCAATCGGGAAGGACGGCGTAACGAAGCAGACGTGCAGAGCGCCGCAGAACGACATGAGCATGTTGACTGTCTTCCTGTCATACAAGCCGATGATGGCATACACGCCCTTTGAGAACTGGGAGCAGACTGCAGAAAAATAAAATAAAATAAAAAAATAATGAATAATAATCTTTAGTGTTGTTGTTTTGTTTTTTAAAGCAATGTTTTTAAAATGCTAATAATCCCTTGTTATGAACAAAACTACCCAAGCAAAATGTAGGTGTACAAAATACCAGTATACAGTGGAACCTTGTTATATATATATATTGGATGAAACGGACCGTCGGGGTTGAACTGTGTGTCCAAAAATAGTTTCCATTTGTCACTAAAATGGCGTTGACAAAGTCTGTTAGTTACAGAATTGGCCGCTGTTGTTTACTGGTGCTGTGCACTGGCGCTGTGCCGTAATGCAGGCAGAGAATGGGACTGACGTATTTCCGGGTCAGATATACAACAATACTAGCTCCTCCCGGGCCTACGTGGCGGCCATATTGAATGTGGTGCATTGATGTGGCGGCCATGTGAAGATGGTATATCTGTTGTCTATTGTGCATAGAGAAGAGAGAGCGCATCATGGCTGCAGAGCTGAGGAGTACAAAACAAGTCTTTGGAGTCTGGAACATGCTGTTTTTGGTACAGTAACAGCTTTTTTGTTAAGCCGTTGACCTTTGGCAACATATTTGGATCTAGAAAGCACGGTAATTCCTCGCGGCCCATAAAAGCCACTCACCTACAATGAGTACAGTACTTCAACAATGTCACCATGACCAAGCACACTGGTGTGGTAAATTTATTCATAAAATGTGAAACTTTCAAACATTTTCAAGCTTTTTTAAAATATTTATATTCAGGGGCAACAAAAGACTGGAAAAGTTGAGGAATGCTCTAAAAGCACTTGTTTGGAACATTTCACAGGTGAACAGGTTAATTGGAAACAGGTGAGTGTCATGACTGGGAATAAAATGAGCTTGCCAGAAAGGCTCAGTTGTTCACAGGTGAGGAGGAGAATGGAATGGGAGCTCGACAAGTGGATCGGTGCAGCATCTGCAGTGATGCGGACTTTGTATAGGTCCGTTGTGGTGAAAAAGGAGCTAAGCCGAAAGGCGACGCTCTCAATTCACCGGTCGATCTACGTTCCTACCCTCACCTATGGTTCACAAGCTGTGGGTCATGCCCGAAAGAACAAGATCCCGGATACAAGCGGCCGAAATGAATTTCCTCCGCAGGATGTCCGGGCTCTCCCTTAGAGATAGGGTGAGAAGCTCGGTCATCCGGGAGGGGCTCAGATTCTAGCAGCTGCTCCTCCGCATTGAGAGGAGCCAGATGAGGTGGCTCGGGCATCTGATTAGGATGCCTCCTGGATGCAACCCTGGTGAGGGCACGTCCCACCGGGAGGAGACACCGGGGACACCCAGGACACGCTGGAGAGACTATGTCTTTCGGCTGGCCTGGGAAAGCCTTAGGATCCCCCCGGAAGAGCTGGAGGAAGTGGCTGGGGAGAGGGAAGTCTGGGCTTCCCTATTAAAGCTACTGCCCCTGTGACCCGACCTCAGATAAGCGGAAGAAAATGGATGGATAGATGATTTAAACGATACACTCACTAACGGGCGGACCGCGGTCCGGGTGTGGACCCAGAAACAGTCCCATATGGACCCAGACATACGGCCCAAAAATATTCTATTTTAAGCCGCCCTTGTAGACTTTACGGTTGTGGTTAGGCGAGTGACAAAACGCACATATTACATGCGAAAACATCCCACATTACCTTACTCAGCCCATCAAGTCTGCATTTCAGGCAGTAATCACTGACTGCTGCGCAGACCAGACAGAAGGACAAAGAGGCACAGATTTTATGTAAAAATAAAAGCATTTCTTAATACATTGGTTGTCTAATATTTTGTATGAAATCCTATCATGTCCTCTTGGGAACAGAAAGTGTTTGAGGTACAATTCATGATTTGATTAGTGATTGTACAAGACAAAATGATGGTTTCTCATGCAAGATAAAAGGTAGAACATGTTCACAGCACATGGCTGGACTTTTTGAGAGTAACAGAAGATATTTGTATTCAAACTGAAACTGTTTCTATTCATCCAAACCAGGTGCTCCAGTTGGGCAAGTGTGCACCGTACCAGAACCCTATCCATTTGTTTTCCACCAGCCTGTCTGTTTACCGTCAGTGAAAGCTGCAGGAGCTGAAGGCAGATTAGGAGTAGAGAGGTTAATCAATGTATCCCCGGGGTTCCACTGACATTTCACTGGGAGCAGTGGGCGGCTTCCATCTATCATTTGCTTTTATCCCTCACTCTCTCCACCTCTCTTTCGCTCATTTTCTGTCTGTCAAGCTGAATTCATTCACACCCTAATATCCCAAAATAGCTCATTTATGTTCACAGTCTCATCGTTAGTAGCGTACTAGATTCACACATGCAGTTTTTGGTCTGGGCCAGTTCTGCTGTGGCAATTGGTGGCCCTTATCTTAGTATTTACCAAACAGATTGATATTGCTGCCTGTCCCCTGCACCAGAGCCAGTTCACAACCAGAAGCCGGGGAAAAGACAGTGAGGATGGCCTGTATCCAAAACGCCTAACCTGTCACAGACCTGCACCCTCCAGGCAGGCAAATGTGTGCTCATGCCAATGACGAAGACAGAGGGTGCTGCTGGGAGGGGTGAGGGGATATACACATGAAAATACATGTCCACACACACACACACACATAACCTAGAGTGCTCAAAAGCCCGGTGACTCACCCTACTTAAAGCAAGCCCTGAAATAGACATTTTGCACCTCACCACATTGACTCTTTTCTTCATGGCCTGCACATGCTCTGGCTTGTAAATGCACATTCTGAGCTATTTTACCACTATATGTTGCATTTTCACCAAGATGCAATTTTTGTGGTAGCCTCAATGTTCTGCCTGTATGAAAGGTAATGAAAGCCAGTTTGATTTTTTCTACACTGCAACATTACTTTACAATACAGCCTGTTAGCCTATTACCTTTAAAAATGACTAATTTCTCCTTGCTACAGTGTCTCTTATTATTATTCTTTTTTGAAGTATGACGAGAGAAAAAAAGCTGCAACCATTTGGTACGGACCACCTGTTTCAGGCTGGTAAGAGAAGCATGAAGTTGTCTCAATCTGATGTGAGCATACCACAGACGATACAGCGGCACTGGTCCTCCAATTTTGAACTAAAGCTCATACAATTCTGAAAACGATGCCACCAAAAGTTGCACGTAAAAATATGCGGGCAAACTGTCAGCGTGTGTGATTTCAACATTTCACAAGTCTTCAGTATATCCTCTTTCAGCTTTTCTTTGACTATTTTTGCAACACGTATTCCAAAAGATGGTCTAACACATCTTTTAAAAAAAAAAAAGAACGTGAAGAATGTACACTGAAAATTCCGTGAGGTAATCAAACTCACATGCAAAGTAGTAACACTCCACCTGGGATTTTTTTGGGGAAAACTGAACACAATGAAATCATGTAAATGTAAATGGATTGGGTAAAAGATACTCAAAGTACTTTAGGACTGTTTCCTCATTCACATACTGATGTCATCATTATTACCCGAGGGTTCAGTAACACACTTCAACATGGTGACGGGGGACAGTGACGATTGAACCTGCAACGTTCAGGTTGGGGAAACGACCACTCTAGCGTAGTGATGTTCCTTATGTATAAAAACAGAAGAAGCGGGGCTCACAGACCAAAAATGGTCCTAGCAACCTGTCTCAAAATCAGAGTTAGCTGTCATGGCAACACCACTAGGGTTCTCTGGCAGGAATCACAGTTACTAAAAACCTTTGAAAGAAGGATTGAAAATTGAGTGTTTTGTCATAATTAGGATTCATCTCCAGAGATTTGTGAAATTGCCAAACTGACTTGGCTTCACAAAATCCAGAGAGAATATCTGAAATAATAGATGATTTGACTCACAATACTTCTGCGTCACATTTTCATTTCCACTTCAAACAAACATCGCCCAAAAACATCAGCTTTATGCATACAGATGCTTTATGGAGTGTTTGCACTTCTAACACCTCCCAGCCGTTTCAAATGGGGAACAGCACATTGATTTGCAACAGCTGAGGCCAAAGAGTTCCAATTCTTAAATCAGAGAGGGACACAACAGGAGGGTGCGTCAAAAACAAGTCACAAAGTTACATTCTTGCCTATTCAGTATTGCCTGAGGCCTTCAGCTGTCCCTCTCCTTAGCATGAGCCAAATATCAAATGACAGAAATGTCTGTCGGCTGCACAATATAAAATGACAGAAATGTCTGTGTCGGCTGCACAAAGAGGGTATGTTAGTGACAGTTTTTTTTGTTTTCTTTTTTCCAGTGCATCTCATTTCATACATGGAGGACGTTAGCTAGGAGATGGTAGACAGGTCAGCAATAAACCTAAAATTCTAACCTAAAGCTAAAAAGTTGAAACCATGAACAGTAATTCATTTAATTAATAATATTGAGGGGAAAAAAACTAATTTGACTATTCAGTTAAATAGTTATTTTAGCTCTGTTAAAATTAACCAGAATGTCCTGTGGTAAATTACTCGAAAATAATGTATCGATGACTTGAACTGTCTATGATAACACATAAAAAAAAAAAACACTGTAACGACACCTCCCCAAAAATGGTTGTCACCGTACGCCACAAACATTGCAGACATGCTGATGGTATCCTGCCCTGAAAACGCAAGTGGAACCTCACCCTGCTGCCTTTGTTTTAAGTAAGTAGTACTTGAATATTTTTTAACGGTCATACATGTAATTTCTTGTCATTTTAAACAAGTCTAAAAAGACGTTAACCACTGTCAAATGTAAAAATTCAGTCTGTTTAACAACACATTATTTAATGTATAGCAGATCCGGCCAACCAATAAAGTGTCATGAGGCATCATGGCTACCAATGTCTCACATTCTCATCCATTAGGTGTGTAATTATTCATTTCAATACAACCCCAATTCCAATGAATAAACAAATAAAAACAGAATACAATGATTTGCAAATCATGTTCAACCTATATTTAATTGAATACACTACAAGGACAACATATTTAATGTTCAAACTGATAAACATTGTTTTTAGCAAATAATCATTAACTTAGAACTATATGGCTGCGACACATTCAAAAAAAGTTGGGACAGGGTCATGTTTCCCCCTGTGTTTCATCACTTTTTCTTTTAACAACATTCAATAAACGTTTGGGAACTGAGGACACTAATTGTTGAAGCTTTGTTGGTGGAATTCTTACCCATTCTTGCTTGATGTACAGCATATGTTTCTCCAAAACCTGTATGTACCTTTCAGCATTAATGGTGCATTCATAGATGTGTAAGTTACCCATGCCATTGGCACTAACACAGCCCCATACCATCACAGATGCTGGCATTTGAACTTTGAGTCCATAACAGTCCGGATGGTTCTGTTCCTCTTTGGCCCGGTGGACACGACGTCCACAATTTCAAAAAACAATTTGAAATGTGGACTCATCGGACCACCGAACACTTTTCCACTTTGCATCAGTCCATCTTTGATGAGCTCGGGCCCACAGAAGCCGGTGGCGTTTCTGGGTGTTGTTGATAAATGGCTTTTGCTTTGCATAGTAGAGTTTCAAGTTGCACTTACGGATGTAGCGCCGAACTGAATTTACTGTCATTGGTTTTCTGAAGTTTTCCTGAGCCCATGTGATGATATCCTTTACACATTGATGTCGGTTTTTGTTGCAGTGCCGCCTGAGGGATCTTGTTCACATAGAGGTGTACCTCGCCCCATCTTTGCTTGTGAACGACTGAGCAATTCAGGGAAGCTCCTGTTATACACAATCATGGCACCCACCTGTTCCCAATTAGCCTGTTCACCTGTGGGATGTTCCAAACAGGTGTTTGATGAGCATTCCTCAACTTTCTCAGTCTTTTTTGCCACCTGTCCCAGCTTTTTTGGAACGTGTTGCAGCCATAAAATTTTGGGTTAATGATTATTTGCTAAAAAAAAAAAAAGTTTATCAGTTTGAACATTAAATATATAAATATAAAATAAATAAATAAATAAATAAATATAATTGGGAAGAATCACGACAAGGATGTTTTTCTCTGATGCAGTCTCAGCGAAATCATGCGCACTGTTGACTCTCATACTCACTGTAGCCACATGCAATCTACTGTATATGTCCTCAAAACAGCCAACATTTTGTACAGTATGCCTTCTCAGAACACGCACTGATGAAACACGTGACTATTTTCCTACCCTAGCTTGCCTGCCATTATCATGTGCACCATTAAGGTTAGAATAGCTGAGGAAATTTCACAGTCGAAAGAAGTCAGGTTCATCTGGAAAGAGAGTATACTGATTGGAAAGCTCCTATTCAGTCATCCAAAATGGTCCTTTTTTTTATGGGGCCTCTCGACAGAAGACTGACATGCTAGGTGACCCCGCAAAATAGGGCGTTTGATTAGGATGCTCAACAACAGCACTCCTTATGTATTTTATGTTGTGGGAAAAAATGAAACAAGACAAAAGAGAACAAAGGCCCAGAGAAGGACCAGTAATATTAAATCCATGGCCAACATTCTTCCACATTAGCCTACAATTTGGTCAGTCTCTCCATTAATAGTCATGCTCTATTCCAAAGATAATTATGTTTTCAAGCCGGAAAATGTCCAGTCTTAATTTCTTTTTCAGTCTCCAGAAGTTGCAAAATGCAAAAAAAAAACTGACAAGGAAAACCCTGTAATGTCACTTGCTCTTACATTACTGGGTAAAGCAATCAGTATCTTTGAGTTGCCAAATTACATTGTAGAGTGTTATTGCATTGATTAATTATAGCTTGTTAAAGTGGATATTCATGTAAAATAGCTAGTTCATTTTGAACTACATTCAGTCTGTCCATTGCTGAAAGTCATATTGATGCTGTATTGTTTTCATTTTTGTTTGAGGGTTAAGGGGGAGACAATGACATGGGCAGGCCATCTCCTGTCACATCAGTCGGCAAAACATACCACCTTCACAAGGGTGAAGGGTCACTCAATCCACCACAGAGCACTTTGAGGGGAGATAAACACATCTGACACCAGACACCAGAAGACGTACGCTCCGCTCAGCCACCCATGGCTGAAAACTGTCAGATGATGTGCGTGATAAAAACTGAGCATGATACTCCCCCCCCTTCTTGTGGAGAATAATAAGTTACATTAATGAGAGGCCTAATAAAGGAAGTCAATACCTTATTCACAGAGCATCTCACACACGCAACCGCTGAGGAAACCCTCAGGTGATGGGCGGTCTTCTGACACAGCGTGACTCACACAATGCAATCAATCTCCCTGTGTGCACTCGACTGGGACCCAAGGGACAGGGACACAACACCAGCGTGGTTCTGCATGAATGTCTCTATCAGTGACTGGGTGGGTGAGTTGGGATGTCTTTTAGAGAAAATGATTCAGAGCACCTCTCAGTGTATGAGGGAAAAAAAAAAATTCCAACCATGCTTCTGTTGTGCTATTTTTTAAGAGTTTGATGATTTGGCCCTACCCAAGTCTCTCGAGGTCCTGCATGCCCGCTGGAGTGTTGTGCTCCAGGGAGGTGTGCTTGCTATTCCCCCGTATAAACTGCTTTAGCTCCTCTGGCTCAAGGGAGATTTGCAGCTTATGCAAGAGCAATGAAGCAGTGTTTATGACACTACTGTACCTGATCTCTGTATGGGTATTTGTGTGTGAGTATGTACAGTACCTGTGTGTGTTTCACAAAAAAGATGGATGAAAAAAAGAGGGGCGATCAAAAGAAAAGATGAAGTACATAAAGTACGGTGGAAAACATACATATGTCTACAAGCTTAGAAAAAGCATCAATTACAGCCAAGCTTTTGTAGTTTGTAGTAAGATGGGTGATTGCATCAGTTTAAATAGGCTAATGGGTAGTTAATAATAAGAAGGAATGTCTTACTACTTGAGGTGTCAAGAGTATATGCTGGAAGTGCAAAAGTGGTGGGTAGGAGAGGGGAAAAAAATAATGTATTATTGCTTGTGAGAGGAGATAATGGGGGAGACTGCACCGCGCAGAGAAAACAAATGTCGGCCTAGCAGTGGGAAATAGGGATTGCTGGATGAAATCTCGATTTCTCCCATTTCCTCTAAGTAATAAAACAATGGTGCTGCATCGCCTCATTAGACAGGTAATCGAGGGTGCAAGAACACTCGCCTCAGCACCGGGTGTTTCGCTCCCTTCTTCTCTAACCCGCCCCTGCTCGGCTATTGTCTCTCCTCCTCACTGATTCCCTGTCGTGTGCAGCCCAGCCCTGCCACCTGCTAAATAAATACCTGGACAGCAGGTCAGAACCCCAGCCGAGACCATCTCCCATCATGGGGTACGGAAATACAAACGTACCAATTATGTCCTTAACAATAATCCTTTTGCGGGGGTGGGGTGGGGGGTGAATTGATGTTACAGATTCAATTCTCTGACAGAAGAAATGATGGAGGTAAACATACAAGCAGCATGCTAATTCATTCAGAAAATGGAATGTGGACAAATGTTGTAGGTACTCATGCCCTGGTATGTTAAGGAATTTGTATCCGACAGTATACAGTACACTCCTGTGCAAAAGTCCTGCACCCTTTGTTATTTATTTTATTTCTCAGTCTCTTTAAAACATAAAAAAGAGGAACTTTCCTCTTTTTTTTGTCAGTGACCGGCCATTGCACTATACTTGTGTTAAGACCCAAAGTTATCTGAAAACAAAGACACAACTGATAACATTTGTCATTACCGATTCAAACATCAAAATGACTAAGTACTGTGTAATACAATGGGCAATACCATACCATCACATATTCCATTTGAGCCTCAGTTTCACTACACTACAGACATGTGGAATTATTAGATGAAGCATTCATCACGATTCTTTTAAATTGCCCAAAAATAAATAAATAAATAAAAGCATAAAAGTCACTAAGGGCACAATTCCCTCGTTCCTGGACATATGCAATTTCCATTTACGCAGATTCTCCCATCCAGACTTCAGACACACCCAATAAGCATAAGTTATGAATGAAGGCAGCCTTACAAAAGAGGCATGATTTACTGACGTTGAAGGCTGTCTGGAATTCATTAAACAAGGGGGTTACCTGGACTTGTGAATATCATTAAATTCCATGGAAAAAGATAAAGCACACTTTAATTTGAAAAAAGCCTTACCCTAAGGAGAGAATGTTTTTTTTTCTGTATGAAATGAATCTAATAAAAGTAATTCAATCAGAACACAATGCTTATGACCGAATGCATGTTTGGGATTAAAATTAGTTACCTTCACTTGTCACAAATCAATATACACACACACATTAGATTGAATTTAACTGATTAAAAACTTAGTAATACTTTGTTACTGGACATGTATAGTCAGATTCAAGTATAGGAAGCCAAAAGATTTTTGCTGGATGAGGAAGCCAAATTTAAAGTAGGAAGGGGTGGAGATGCTGGTACAGTGTGTCAAAAGGCACAATGCAATATTGTTTGGTCAGCAAGCGTTGAAGGATAACTCTTGACAAAAGACTATGATCAGTCTCAAGATTGCCCAGGATATCTTTGCTATGGGGAGGTGTACACATACTGCCACAAAAGCAGGCTTACGGACCTCTGTCAAAGAACAAAATTTCTGTGTACTACAGGCACCCACAAGTGACTAAAGGTGGCCCACCACCACCTCTCCTTAATTGTACTATATACACACTTTAAGAAGTGGCATCTACGCTTCCTACAGTGGACATGCTCGGAGAGGAGCGTAGAGTGAAGGTGAAGGTAAGTAACGATGGTGACAGTTTTTTTCAAATAAGAGTATAAAATCTATAACCACCTTAAAAAAAACCTCAAAACAATCTTTTTCCTTTTGTACAGTTTCCCTTTTAAACAGTGGCAGGATAAATACGATAGATAGATTTCGGGAAGTTTCATCCATCCATCGGCACTTATCCTCACTAGGTTCGCGGGGTGAGCTATGGCCTGAAGTGTTCGCCAGCCAATTGCCGGGCATATACGGTACACAGAATGCCACACGTTTCTGGCATTCTTGGTTTTGAATCTTCAATCGGGCCTTCTTGTGTGGAATTTGCATGCCCCTCCTGTGCTTGGGTTTTCATGGATACTATGACTTCCACCCACATTCCAAAAAAATGCCTGTTCGGTTGAAGTGTCCATTGGTGTAAATGTGAGTGTGAATGGCTGTATGTTTTTAATTGCCCTGTGATTTACTGGCAACCAGTCCAGGGTGTACCCCCACTCTCGCCCAAAATGAGCTGGGATAGGCTCCAGCTCAGCGGCAAACATAATGAGGACAAAGTGGGATAGAACATGGATGGAGGGATGGATGAATGTATGGAATGTATTCTTCCAGATATTCTTTTTCATATTACTATCCATTGTGTCCAAAGATACCAAAGGAAAAATATATATAATTTAAGACTATTACACTACCGTAGGCATGACTGTGAGTGCGAATGGTTGTTTGTTTCTATGTGCCCTGCGATTGGCTGGCAACCAGTTCAGGGTGTACCCCGCCTCCTGCCCGATGACAGCTGGGATAGGCTCCAGCACGCCCGCGACCCTAGTGAGGAGAAGCGGCTCAGAAAATGGATGGATGGATGGACTATTACACTAGTGTAGACAGCACAAAATAACAGAATATGAAACTTCAGAAGCCATGCAAATGTAGCCCAATAGGAGAATGGCATCACAACGATCCACTAAGTATCTTCTGGTAAATGCAACAATTGCCACCATTGTCATTCAGAAAAAGTCATTCCGCACTCATAAGACTTTGCTGAGAAAACTCGCACACCGCTGTCAAATATTGTCAAAAGTGTTTGACATTCAGCGTTTTTTCTTTGTTGGCGTTTTTCAGCATTCACAAATTACAATGTGTTTGTGCTTATGGGCTTGGCTGATTACTAGTTACTGGAGTCTCATTCACGCAGAGAAATTATATTGCATGTGTGTAACACCTAATTTGTGTGTGGGATGTGTATTCCACTGCTCCAACAATCCTCAACTGTTTCAGGCCTGATGACACGGCGTGGCTGGGATCCATTGCTACAGGAGTAGGCATCTTGTCTTGGCTGAGAACGTCACTGTGCGGCGAAAGCAGCTGCAGTGTGTCACACTGTTTAATATACTTGTAGAATTTGATCTTTATTAGACTACGCAAAGGCTCCTGAGATATGCAGTCAATGACAAAGGAACAACTTCACTGCTGTCTTTGCCACCAAAAACATGACAGCTGCCATTATGGAGCGCTCACTCTGCATCCCCGAGCACATTGTTTTCTAATTGCCCGCCCAACACATCACAAGCTCAGACCTCCACATCCCAGCTGCCAGTACCTCCAGAGATGAAAGATTTCTTTTAAATACTGGGAAGGATGTTTGAATACAAAGAAGCAGCATGAGCATTGAGAGTCCTTTGGCATACAATGAGGGGAAGTGACAAGGAAGCTGACATCAGTTACCGTGGACGATCCAAACACGAACATGTCCAAACTCCACATAAAAGTTAAAGGAAAATAAAATCCAAAAGATGAACAAAAATCCACTAAAGGAAAGACTAGACAGGACTGGTTCCTGGCTTACCAGTCCATATTTGTGTCTTTTTTGTGTGTATACAGCCTTCCGCAAGGGTATCAGCGATTAGCTTTACGTCAAAAAGAACTTAATCATGGCAGCAATAGAAAAAAAAAAAAAAGGTAGGGGGACTCATAGGGTACTCATGAATGGTAACTCATTTATTATTCTTATTTTTCTAAAGTTTTACTGTCAACCACAGTTACTTGACAATTAACTTAAAACAGTATCTGTACTGTTAGTAAAGGTGGTAGAAAAAAAATGGCAAAATTTTATTAATTACATTGATATTATTTGTTATGGGAATTATGAACAGACCATTAAATGATCGATGATTGTGTGGAATTGACGAGTTGATTAGTTAATAATTGTGAAGCAAGCATTTATCAATACAGCACTGGCATCAAGACAGGAGTTCAGAACATTCACAGTTTGTTAATCCCCACCTCCCAAAAAAACCTCAATAAATTCACTATTATTATTATTATTATTATTATTATTAAAGCCCACCCCTTCCTACAACCTCCCAAGATTAATTGAAGTTGAATTTAGAGAATCCACTAATGCAAGAAGCAAAGGTTTAGTGAGGTTACACAATTTTTGTATTTACATTTTTTTACTTGTACAGTATCAGAAAATAAATGAAATGACAGGTGGGGTAGTTCTTCCCGCCTAACAATTTCTTTCCTCCTCTATTGCCCCATGTGCACATTCCTTTGCCTTTCTTGCGGAACGCAACACAAGTGGACACAGCACACAGAAACAATCTGTGTCCTCCGCCTGCTCTGCGCTCCATCACTCTGCTGCTTGGGGAGCACTTTTGGCCGATCTACATTGATTGCTATGGGCCATTCACTATCCCCGATGTTGGCTACTCATTCATCAAACCAGCACCTGCCATAATCTCACTCCTGAGAGAATGGTTGCCAGCTTCTTATGTTATTATTTCTCATTCAATTCTTTGTTTTCCCCTGAACAAATAACCATCATGTAGGAACACTGACCTGCTATTCTTTTTCAATATCACATCCAAGAAATGCCTCTGATCATGAAAGGACTGTCAGTCACCCATGTTGCACCTCACTATCTGACAGACAACCAACATAATATAGTACATCACCCCAAGGCTATCCCACAGCAGCGACCAAGCCGGAAAAAAAATGCAAATTTTACCTTTTCTATCTATCTATCTATCTATCTATCTATCTATCTATCTATCTATCTATCTATCTATCTATCTATCTATCTATCTATCTATCTATCTATCTATCTATCTATCTATCTATCTATCTATCTATCTATCTATCTACGAATGATTCCTATGATATTTGGGAGAATATGACAAACAAAAGTTAAACTTTTTGGAAGGCGTGTGTTTCGTTTAATCTGGCGTAAATGTAACACAACATTTCAGAAAAAGTACATCACACCAACAGTCAAACATGGTGTTGGTAGTGTGATGGTCTGGGGCCCCAAAATTGTCAGGGTCCTTTGACATTGTCAAGTTTTTATCCCGTTCGATGCATCTGGTCACGTGGGATGGCTTAACTCGCATGTAATTGGTCTGTACGTTTGGTCACTACCGTAAAGCCTGCAATGCTGCGCCGTTCAGAGTTGAAAGGAAACCTGGCACTCTGGAACAAAAAATTAACTGCAGTTAAAAAAAATTCAAAGACGCCAGAATGAGCGTGTTCTCAAAAATGTTCATTGGGCAGCAATAAACTATGTTCAGTTCATGTTCGAACTTTCATTCACTGAACTCGTTCAGATACAACACTGCCCCTACAGGCTATTATCCTCCACCCTTTCAATTTTAACCATAAATATTTTAATATATATCTGTGTATTTACAGTGTAATTTACAAATAACATACTTTTTTTGTTCACATTTAGCGATACTTTATTATAATCAAACCATATCTTAAACGTGTTCAATTCCTTGTTTGCTGCGATTTTCTAAGTTGTAGATCATCACCTGAACAAAAAGATGCTGATTTGCCCTTCCCCTTTTTCTAACAAACAGTGGACAAATACTTCACTTTTCCTTAAAGCCTCCTCCAAAGCAATAATAATAATAATGTACTTATCATCATGGTTATACCTTGTTAAAATTTATAGTATTACTCTTGATCAGTAGTCATAGATATTGACTCACCAGTTCTTGTTCTATGAAAATATTTTGCTCTCAATGTTCGTGGTTTTCCAGGTTTTGTATGATTGTTTAAAGGTGATGATTCAAGAAAGGAGGCATTACTATCAGTTGCTATCTTGTGTAGAGGGAGCCTATCTTTCCCCAATACTTGACAGGTGTTTTCCAGGAGGGGCAGACCCTACCCCTCCCCCTTATTCTGTATTGATTGGCTGGGCAGGTCTCATTGATCATGGCTGCCTCGTAGGCCCGTTTCCAGCACCCTTTGAGCTAGCCTCAGAGACCAAATGAAACACATTTCCCTGCATCACAGCGACAAAACAAATAGTCTTTTCCATGACCACTAATTAGTCTTAACAAAGGGTTTATTTCCACAATGACTGAACTGGACACAAAATCAAAGTCACATTAGTAACCCTGAAGCTAGATGTACAATTTAAATAGCGTCGTTATGGCTTGGCACCTGGTGCAATATTCTGTCATTTAAAAGCAGGATATATTACCTAAAATAGCTAAAGACTGGAGTAAGACTGGAGTCCCCCAACCCCCACTCACTCACACACACTTGCACACACACGCACACACAGACACTGATATCAAAGAGAAAAGTCGATCATGAAAGCAGGAGCCTGCAGAGGATTTGAAGCTTGCGACTCAGTTCGTCCTTATTATAAACCGAGTCAATAGCAGATTATGGTAATGTGATATCTAACTGAGGGGAACAGTGACTAATATTCACCATGTACATACAGCAACCCTGGCAGTTATTTTGACCCACTGAAGTAGCATCTATGTAATAAGCCTTTCCAGTAGGCTGAAATGTGTATACAACTACTTGGTGTCACTTTATGACTTGGTGGAAGAAGACAGTGAAATCTAAATCAGCCGCAATGCTGAATATCACATGGCAGTGGCGTTGAAATCTCTATTTTTCAGATGAATACACAGACAGACTTTTGAAATGTATACCCACTTGACCTCCATATTAAACACCAAGTGGTATGGTCTGGAAAAGTAAATAATAATTTGGCTTTGTGATCTGTTTATCATTTATGTACAGTTAAGACACAATTTAATCTCAACATAGTAAGTTTTTAATTATTTGTACAATTGGTAGAGGCAAGGTACACCTTGAACAAACAGGTCATCAACCCTTTGCAGGCCACTTACTGTATAAACAAATAACAATTCACACTCATATTCAAACCTAAGGATAATTTAGAGTCCTCAATGAACTAAACATACATGTGATTTTTTTTTCAACACTATGTATCGGCCCCATTTCATGCCACTGTGGACAAAACAGGAACGGCGTGAGACTACACGGTAGATGGGATGGGCAAAATTGACAGGTCGTGATTGCTGTGAATGGCCGACAAGATTTCTAAACTGTCAAAAAATTTACCACGGCAGTAACGGTGCTGACGAGAAACCTAATCGGCCATAATAAAGAGGGGTGCACGCAACAAAACCTGACAGTACGTAATATGTTCCATAGTGAGACTGGAAGCATATCGATCTCCCACTCACCACTTACAACTCTTCTAAAGCGAAGCGATGTGTTTAATTTACCTGTTATGCCTTTCTTTGCATACCTTTTTGTAACGCTTAATGTTTAACGTGTGTGTGTGTGTGTGAGAGAGAGAGAGAGAGAGAAGCCTTAACAATTAAACAAAGGCACTGTATGTTTTCACTTGTTTATTATTTTGTGTGTGTGTGTGAGTGTGTGTGTGTGGATGTGTGTGTGTGTGTGTGTGTGTGTGCGTGTGCGCGTATGTGTTACGGATGTGCATATGCTGTGTTAACAGTATTGTCACATCAGTGCAACGTGGTAATTAATTCAACAAAAAAGGGGAAAATGGCACAGTGAACAAAGGACACCAATGGAAGACATCCAACAATTTGTATTATTGCCTCATGACATGTGGCTTTATGTTCCTCTCATTCTCGACAGTTTTGCACAGAGGGTACAATTCTCCAATTGATGGACTGCAGTGGTTGAAGGCCAGCTTTTTAACCATACTACAGAAGAACAAAAGGTTGCCAAATAGTGGTATTGTGAGGATAAATTCAAGGCCCTTCAGGGCAGGTGCCAGCGGGTGGACGCGTGTGTGTGTGTGTGTGTGTGTGTGTGTGTGTGTGTGTGTGTGTGTGTGTGTGTGCAACGGGAGGGATCGCCTCTCGAGGAAGTTGCTAGTCATAAGAGCCAGCTGATGAGTATCACCCTCATCCGGAACGCTATTCATGCCCTATGCACAAGGGCTCATTCACGCAGCGCTTTTCACGCTCATGCACCCTGAGAGCCCCCAGGCACTTTTCCACTGTGAACTGTCACTCACTCACGACATCCTACACAGATGTCAGAATGGGCACCCAGATGCAAACACACACGTGCTCATCTACTTAGGCATACTAAATAGGAACCCAGGAAGAGGCTGCTTTTCGCCACTGACTTATGACATAAACATGTCTCTACAGCCATCACTGAGAGATTTTAGACAGGAAGAGATGTAGTTTTTCTTTCTGCGACACACTTGAGACGGTCGAGCTTATGGTGATGGACTCAAGCGTGACACCATAAAGAAAATGTGTTAGATTTGATGGCGGTGCACAGAGGTTTAAAACAAGACAAATGGCTTATTCTTCTGTCCTCATGGATAAAACAATGCAATAAGCAGCTTCCTTAGAACGCTCCAAAATTTGGTCTTCAGGATTTTGGATCTGATGAATAGTATTTAGGAACTTAATCACCTGTTTCTACAAGGGCAGTACTACTTTTGTTCAGTTTGGTATGGTACCAGTTTTGGGGGGCATTAAAAATTGTGAAGAGTACAAATCAGTACCATACAAATCTGAAGCCATCCATTGGGATATCAGCCACAGGGGTGTAACACAATGGTAGGATGGATCAAGACACTGCACTCTGTTTATTATTACTTCTGTGTGACAAGGGAAACAAAATATCGATCCATTCATCTATCCATTTTCTATCAGTATCAGTTTCAGGACCGCAGAGAGCTTGAGCCTATTCCAACTGACATCAGAAAAAAAGAAGACACCCTGGCTTGGTCGCTCGTCAAACACAAACCTGAGTGGAACTGAACCCATGTAGCCAATGTGACGCCCTAGGCAAGATTTTACATGCTGCGCCCCTCCATAGGGGATTTACATAAGCGTACAAAAAAAAGTCGAATAGCTGATCAATTCCATTTCAAAGTATACTATTCAGATTGGCGGCAGGGTGGATGACTGGTTAGAGTGTTTGCCTCACAGTTCTGAGGACTGGGGTTCAATCCCCAGCCCCGCCTGTGTGGAGTTTGCATGTTCTCCACGTGCCTGCGTGGGTTTTCTCCGGGCACTCCGGTTTCCTCCCACATCCCCAAAACATGCATGCCAGGTTAATTGAAGGCTCTAAATTGCCCATAGGTGTGAAAGTGATTGTGAAATGTTGTTTGTTTATGTGTGCAACCCGGTCAGGGTGTACCCCGCCTCCTGCCCGATGATGGCTGGGATATGCTCCAGCACTCCCGCGACCCTTGTGAGTATAAGCGTCTCAGAAAATGGATGGATGGATGGACTATTCAGATTGAGTTTTTCAATGCAATGATTGAAACTAAACAATATAAATTGAAATTGTGCTATTCTAATTATTTTTTTTAATGCAATTATTAAAGTTTAGCAATTCAAATACAAATATAAATGATTCAAATTCAGTTTCTGGTAGCACATATTTCACCCCATACTTCACATTGCTACACTTCTTTAATTTAATTGTTTCTATTAATTTCAATTTACTCCTCTTTCCTTTCCTTATAGTAGAAACATTTTGACTTGAAATTATGAGTCATAATTTTTTGTAAATGTAATTTTTCACATGATTTTCTGGCGCCCCCTAGAGTCCACGGTGCCCTCATATCTGCTTAGCTCGCCTAATGGGTGAGACGGCCCTGCACGCGGTCTGCACAGAAGTCAGGCAAATGTACTGCTACACCATCAGTGATCTGGGAAACAAAATACGATAAACCCGAAAAGCACCATTCAGACAAAAAGTGTATCTGATGGAAGTTATTAGTATAATGTGTGCAAGCAGTACGGTAGCTACAATGTCCCGCGTACTCACCCTGCAGTTGAAACACAAGGCAGATCAGGGTTTAGCATTCCAAACAAAGACTTAGCAAGCTGAATTGACAACATGTCCCTGTCAAAACTACACTGAGGCCTTGCATACAAGCATTACTATGTGTTTGATCTACGAGCACCTTTCGGATAGTCGTCCGCATCATGACTTTCCAATTCAAATCACATTCCATTCTGCGAGGAAAAACATGTCATCAATGAGGGAGTGTTTTGTTTGTCTACTTTTAATTGCACACCTATCCCCTAGTTCCATGAGCTCCATGTCGTACCATAATAAGAACTGACTCGGAAAAAGAAAAAAATGCACATTTCTCTTGAAGGAAGATTGTCTAATAATTAATAATAATTACTTTAATAATTAATGAATCTGTTGATTATTTTTCAATAAATCAATGAATTCAATCAATAAATCTTTTTTAATTCCATCTTTTTTTTCCCAAACAGGATATTATTTCAAATTAACAGCGCAAAAAAAAATGCACAAACATAAAATGATTATGATTCAGTTACTGGTTTGGTCTGGAACATGTCATAAAAATAGGGAAAAAGGTTCATCGGTTTCTATAGTAAATGCAGATGTTAGTAAATGTCATATTCTGATTAAACACAAAGATAACCAGTCTGCTTTCATGCAGAAATCTGAGAATACTTACTGTTGAAAGGCTGAAATTCCAAGGATTTGGACAATTTTAAGTTAAACAAGGTCTCTCAATGATTAATCGTTGATTAAAATAGATGTTGATTAATTTGATAATGAATTAGTTGTTGATTAATTAATTAATTGTTGCATCTTTAGAAGACTTGTTTTCTTGTAATCCAAAAAGATCAAACAATGCATTATATTATCATATCATTTATCATATTATTCCAGACTGCTATATTTCACTTTTTGTTGTTGTTGTTGAATTCTGCAGTGACAGTGTGTCACAATGCAATGTATGGAAACGTGTAAGTTCATGTAACCTTCTGAGCTAACCTACTTGATGCATGGAAACATGCAGAATAGTTAAAATACTCCAATTTCACTGTTGAGTGTGTGGCACAGAATTTGATACTCTGTCAAAAAGCCTCAAAAACAAAGCAATCATGTCAGAAAACAAAGGGTGGCTAAGTATAGGGTAACAAAGAGGAAACTATTTAGTGACACATTTCCTTTGTATCTTTGAGGCATGCACTTGTTCCCTGACTGGCATTATGACACACATTATCAGCCACGGGAGAATAGCATCCCCACTGCTCTGACTGGCCTGCTATTATCTTGATAAAAATGGCACCGGAATAATTCCGCACCCTTTCAGACTAGTCCAAATCGCTCAGATTGTTGTTGTGTCTTTTATTTTAAATGTATGTATTTATTTTAATAAAGATCAGAGCAAAAAGTTGGTATATTTCTGCATTTACATGATATTATAGGGTTACATTTTAAAACGCTGGTTCATTTTGTCCCCCCTTTCTTGGTCCATTTTGCTCTGGGGACAGCCTGTCAGAGGATTCACAAAGCATTGAGACATGTGCAGCACGCATGCACGCCTGTTCCCCCGCAGAGGTCGGCATCCCCGGAGCGCAAAAAAAAGCGCACCGTGTTCACGCGCAGCAAGAGATTGAGAAAAATAAGTCCCCACGCAACAGTTACGAGACACACACTCATCCAGCCTCGATCCCTTTATGGCTCAACGCAAAGAGTTTTGCAGACAACCCACAAACAAGAAGAAGACAACAATGCATTCATACTTACAGGCATATGTCATGGAAAAACTATTTCCCATCTTGACCATATCGACCTGCGGCACCAGTTTGGGGATGTCCTGGTGGTGCGAGAGGGCGAAGCGAAACACTTCATATTCATGGGAATCGGTAGGGAACAATCCTCCTGTTGAGCACCAAACACAAATCGTTATTAGGAATCTCATCCAATCTGAAATCATAAGAGCCACTCCGGAAGAGAGCGACAGCGCGATCATTTTAAGGGGGAGACAAAAGGGTTTGCGGGATCGTTCTTACCTATATTGATGTTACTTGGGAAACTTGCGCTGGAAGCCGAGCACATCCCCAGGAAACTGGTGAAGAGGATAGTGAAGCTTCGCTGCATATTTCCTTTTGCATTGGCGAAGGGAAGAGAGCCGAAATCCGAGCATACATAGGTTTCCTCCGCGTATTCAACTTCAAAACACCTCCCGTGCGCCAGCACTCCACCCGCTGCTCGTTAGCGCAACATCATCTTCACCGCCATGGACTCAAAGAGAGAGACAGAGACGACGATGATGATGATGAAGGCGGTGGCAATGGCGAGAGGAGGTACCTTCCTCTCTCCTGCTCTCCCTCGATCTGCCGATGCTCTCTTGTCCTTGGCTGCTGTTGTAGTGATGGAGAATGTCTTCAGCGTTCGGGCGCGCTGCAAAAAAATGTGCACGCCCAGGGACAAAAAAACAACAACAACAAAAAATGTTTACTCTGATCGTAAGGAGCTCACACTGCCCGGCTGGGACTTTAAATGCTTTTGGACTCAGAGTTGAAAGGCTATCAACAAATGGGAATCTTGAAAGGGGAGCTTATGCTTTTCAGACTTCAAGCTTGAATAACGTATTTTCCGTAGGGAGCCCTTATTGGGCAAGAAATTAAATTAAAGTTACAAATATTTCAATTAGTGTCCTATGAAGCAATGTTTTCCCATGCCGCTAACATTTATTGAGTCAACTCAAGGCACATATTTTACATCAGAAAACACCTCCAGAAAAAAAAATGTCAAAAAAAAGTACATAACTTGGCACTGAAATAATGATGACACTAGACTTCTTTGATTGAATACAAAGTTGATATACTGAGGGAAGCCATGACTGACAGTATTTAGTTTTCTGAATGGCGACAGACAGATACAAAGTTTAATTGTACCTTCTGCCATCTAGTGGGAGAGCATTTAATTCTTCTGCCAATCACTATACGCTGCTGGTATAGATATTATGAACAAATATACATAATCTGTAGTCAATAAATAATCATTTTCAGGACAATTAAGTGAAATTGGATAATTTCCCACAGCATACCTAATGATGTCCCACGGCAGAGTAAGGGAATCACTGCTTTTGCCTTAAAGGGTTAAAACCCATAAATCCCTTGAGGTTCAAGGTGTGAAAGTTGTTGCATGATAAAAGAGCAATTAAAGACACTAATAAAAACAAGAGTAATTCTTGCCATGGCTTGGTCAGCAGGCTAAACATAATAAATCAAAAGCCACCGAAATGAAAACAGATTTAATATGCTGGAAACATTTGAATTGCAAGTAAATGCGGTTTAGACGATTTTTTGTGGGGTGAAAACATTCCCTGGAGGAATTGATTTAATATTGCAAGAGTCCACTCTTTAAACTGATGCTTTTTAAATACAACATATTAAAATACTGACTTTTGCTCTGCATGCTCCCCTCCCCTTTGCAGCAAGCAGGACTGGTGAGCTGCTGATAAGGGAAGGTTTATGATTTAAACCATGTATTTACAGACAGCTACAGCCAATTACCTCTGAAAGAAAAGGTACATGCCCCCCATGTTTTTGTACACTCGGAAAAATGAGTCAACATCCCATGGGATTGATTGCAAACTGCACTGCGGTGTGATATCTTGGTCCTTATTTGGAAAACGAAGTTTTAAATTGTGACTTAGACAAAATGAGCGTTAGACAAGCAAGATTTGTCAGAGAAAGGTAGAACGGTTTCTTTATCTAGAATCGGTTTCCTGTCTTATTACTTGCACAACAGCGGCGATATGACAAAACTTAGATAAAAATATTTAAATCGTATATCCTTAAGCGAATTTCTATTGTTTCCAGATGAGTAGAAAACTTAACCTCTGGCCTCCTGTATAATAATGCAGGAGCAAAGTGGCAAGTATATATATATATATATATAAATATATATATGTATAGATATATAGATATTTTATTTAATGACGAGTGGGGCGGCACGCTGGACGACTGGTTAGCACATCTGCCTAACAGTTCTGAGGACCCAGGTGCAAATCTGGTCTCCTCTGTGTGGAGTTTGCATGTTTTCTCCGGGTACTCCGGTTTCCTCCCACATCCCTAAAACATGCAGGGTAGGTTAACTGAAGACTTTAAATTGCCCGTAAGTGTGTATATGTGTGCGAATGGTTGTTTGTCTATATGTGGCCTGCGATTGGCATGCGACCAGTTCAGGGTGTACCCTGCCTCTCTCGCCCAGAGTTAGCTTTTATAGGCTCCGGCACGCCCGCGACCCTACTGAAGGTAAGCAGTACGGACAATGGATAGGTAGATGAATGGTGGCGGGATGGGTACTAAAAACAAGGGTTTAGCTTTGTTCTTTGTATGCAAGACGCTTGCATAATGCATATGTAAACATTCTGGTTTCATAGTGTTTATTTCTGAGTGTGCCAAGCACCACGAAACCGCTTTTTAAAGCCTAATTAATGCAAATAGCTCTTAGAATAACAGTAGTAATGATGGCAAACTATTCTGAGGTAGAATACTGGCAATTGCTTGTTATTCTACATTAAGAATATCTCAAGAAGACAGAAAGGAAAGTACCAAACGATATCTTTGTCATTGATCACAAGGTGAGTGTCTGTCTGAGGTTTTTAATAGAAGTCTGTGTGAAGCAAATAATGAACCAATCCATCAAAATACTTCCTGTGGTTCCACTCCAGTGGGGGTAAGAGTAACTCATAAACATGTTATTCCTTTTAATTTGAGCCATTACTAGACCCATGCTCTCAGAATGTGTACATCATACAGGACAAAAGTGTTGATAAGATAGGCTAAGACATAAAACAGAAAAAAATTGGAGGAAAACAAACTGGTGGAGGTGATGATGGAAATAATGACAATGCAGTTGTTGTGGGGCTGTCTTGGTTGAGAATGTGTATCAATTATTTGCAGTTTTGCAGTTTTTGTGGCAGGGCTCAGTCTACGTCCTCTGTGAATAGCAAGGGTTCACTGTACAGTATTTGAATTAATGGGTCACAGGCGGACTTTAAGGCCAAGTGCTGATCTCCGGTTGTGTTGAAAATCAACAGGTTCTGTTTCTCCCCATTAGGAGTCTAAACTACATAGAGGTCAGTCAAAAGCTGGAGGAAAGTCTTCAACGGCACGCAAAGGAATGAAGCCAAGAGGGAAGAAACTGGCAGAGAGTTAGTGGAGGCTGGCTTAGCGTGGTGAAATCCAATTTCTTGGTAAGTTCAAAGCCTGGATCCAGGAACAAGTTCTCTGACCACTTCTTGATTAGGTGGTTATGTGACTGAAGTTACATTAATATCTCTTCAGCTGGCATTGAGGTGAGGGCCATTAAAAAGTGGAGGTCTGAGGAGACTGTTGACCAGGCTGAAGCGTGTTTGCAGCATTATTTGCTGATGAGGGTAGTATCACCAGGACAAGCGGGACTTGGCAGCTTCCAAGACTGCATAACAACAAGGCCCAGGAAAAGGAGAGACACCACGTGATCCAGCAACAAGTCAGGGTTGGAGGAAACCAATGCCAGAATGCTTGCGGTACAATACCAAGCAGCATGGACTTCCTACTCTTTTTATATACTGTCCACCCTCTTTAGAGTCCGGGTGAGATAGACACTAGCCCATTTGACTTCAGTTGAGTGGGAGGCCACACTCTGGACTGGTCGCCAGTCAACCCCAGGTCAACATAGACAAAACAGCAAAATAAGCATTCATACTCACATTCACACCTAAGGACAAGCTAGAGCCTTCAATAAATCTAACACGCATGCTTGTAGAATGTCATATGAAGCTGGAGTACCCAGAGACAGCCAATGCAAGCACAAGGCCAGAGCCCAGATTTGAACCCCAAATTCAGAACTGTGAGGTAGATGTGTTAACGACTCATCCACTCTGCTGCCCAGCACAGACTTAAGGTTGATAACATTTAGTCACTCATTCTCCTGAGCTCAACCACACTCATCTCCCGCGGACAGCAGAAAATCTAACATGCCAACTGTGCCATGGAAGCAGATCTCTGGCACACATATGAAACTAATGCTTGAAAACTCCAGGAGAAGGGCATTAGTGGTGGTGGTATGACCAAGTACTGCGGAAACCATGACTACTGGGATGTCTCGGCGTAGGCAGTAACATCCAGTGAAGCTATTCATTATCTTGGTCAAGGTTATAGAGAAGCACACAACAGGGCACACAAACCCATCAGGTGGGCTTATGGCATCAGCCCAGGACTGGCAGCTGAAGGTCAAGCTGGGAAGACAGCTCAAACTTCTAGAAACCAACCATATTGGTGCACTCAACTCAGGCCTAATATTATTCTGATGTCAGAAACATCACAGCAGATGATCCTGCTGAATTTGACCTGGTGAAGACCAAATGTAAGCATGTGGAAGGAAAAAGAAGCGACTTGCTACAATCCAATTCAAGATGACTGTCAAAGGTTTGCTGAGTAGTTATTCTACAGGACCTTTAAGCAGATCAGGATCAGAGGACTGCATATAATTTTCAGGGGTATTCAACGCAAATACTTGAGGGAATAAGGTAAATGTAACTTTTCTTGTAAGCACCGCAAAGTATGCGTTAAAGTAACATTATATTGAAAATTGTTGTAGGTTGATGACTGATCAGAACAATGAGATTATGTGGGGAAAATTGCAACTAGGCCCTGTTGTCTGGTTCAAAATAAATGTTTCTTGGCTCTAGCCAATCTGTTTGTAGTTTACATGTTTTCTCCGTGCTTGTGTGGGTTTTCTCACCATTACCCCTTGAACAGGATAAGCAGTAGAAAAGGTTGCCGACCAGTTCAGGGTGTACCCCACCTCTCGCCCGAAGATAGCTGGGATAGGCTCTAGGATGCCCGCGACCCTAGTGAGGATAAGCGGTACGGAAAATTAAGGAATGAATGAGTACTGGTATTTTGTTTGTGCCAGACTTTTCAATTCCAAAATTAAAAACTATATTTTTGAAATGAAAATTATGTGATGACTCTTTTGTAACTTTTTGTGGACCTTTTTCTGACATTTTCTTGACCATTTTGGAACAATTGCAGAAAATGAAAAGCAATAAAAATAAAAGAGAAAACAACAAAATTAATATCCTGTGATTGGCTGCTGACCTGTCCATAGTATACCCTGCCTCCCACCAAAAGTCAGCTCAAAAAATGTCACAGGTTTGAAGCAATTCTCTGAAACTGAAACCAATGATGCTATAGCAGGCAATTTTTTTTATGCCATTACCTATTCAGAATTCTTTGCTGTGTCTTTGTGATGTAGCAATCACATGAGGAAAACCCATTTCCATATGCAACGATTTAACACTTTGGGCTTATTACATGCTTTATCTGCAGACTCAAACACTCATTCCCTGACTGACAGACACTGTGGACGTAAACCAGTCTTGGAGAAATGCCCTACATTAGCACAAAATCAATAAGAAGCAGACTGCCCTGGACTCAGTGGATTTGTCTGATTTCTGCTCAGCACCTTAATTGGCATGAGTTATTGACATTCTTACAGTGATTAGTCATGCCTATAATTGATTCAGAAGTTCTTTTCAGTGAGGGTGCCTGTCTTTTGGAAGTTTGGGAAGATAGAATGACTATGTCTTGAGGTATTTAGAAAGTTAATAGCACACTTGTTTAAAACAGAGCAAGGAGCTGCTTATCTTTTAGAGTGTGCTGCTTGACTAACTATATTTTTCCTTTTTTACAATCGGCGCGGTGGACGAATGGTTAGCACGTCCATCTCACAGTTCAGACGTTGTGGGTTCATATCCTACCTTCCTGTGTGGAGTTTGCTTCTCCCCTTGCCTGCATGTTTTTTTTCTGGGTGATCTGGTTTCCTCCCACATTCCAAAAACATGCATGGTAGGTTAATTGAAGACACTAAATTGTCAATAGAGAATGTGAGTGTGAATGGTTAAACTTTATTTGTGCCCTGTGATAGGTTGGTGACCAGTTCAGGGTGTACCCCACCTCTCGCCCAAAGTCAGCACACCTGTGACCATAGTGAGGATAAGTGGTACAGAAAATAGATGGACGGATGTATTTTTAAACAATTTCCATGTGGCATAAAATCACAAGCTTCTCATCACTAAAGTTGTTGAATGTTCATGGTCTGGAACTGCAAAAGTCACCAGGAGAAGTGTCCAGGAGGTATTCTAACCAGATGCCCAAGCCACCTCATCTGGCTCCTCTCAATGTGGCGGAGCTCTACTCTGAGCCCTTCCCGGATGACCAAGTTTCTCACCCCTTCACTAAGGGAGAGCCCAGACAACCTGTGGAGAAAACAAATTTTGGCCGCTTGTATCCGTGATCTTGTTCTTTTCGTCACAACCCACAGCGCATGACCATGGGTGAGAGTTGGAACGTAGATCGACCACCAAATCAAGAGCTTTTAAGCTTTTGGCTCAACTCCTTCACCACGACAGACTGATGTTGAGTCCGTATCATTGTAGAAGCTGTACCAATCTGCCTGGTGAGTTCCTGCTCCATTCATCCCTCACTCGTGAACAAGACCCCAAGATACTTGAACTCGTCCACTTGGGGCTGGATCTCATCCCTGACTTGGACAGAGCGCTCCACCCTTTTCAACCCCAAGGGACACGATCGAATGACTTCTCCAAGTCCACAAAGCACATGTAAACTGGTTGGGCGAACTCCCATGCACCCTTCAAAACAATGCCTCAGTGTAGAGTGGGTCCACTGTTCCATGGCCAGGACGAAAACCGCACTGCTCCTCCTGAATCTGAGATTTGACTTCCTGATGGACCATCCTTTCCAATACCCCCAAAAAGACCTTACCAGGGAGGCTGAGGAGTGTGATCCCCTTTACAGTAGTTGGAACACACTTTCTTAAAAAGGGGGACCACCAGCCCGGTCTCCCAATCCAGAGGCACTGTGCTCAATGTCCCGTAATAATGCAGAGGCGTGTCAACCAGGACAGACCCACAACATCCAGAGCCTTTAGGAACTCTAGGAAGATCTCAACCACCCAGGGGTCCTGCCACTGAGGAGCTTTTTAAACACCTCGTTAACTTCAATGCCAGAGATAGAAGAGCCTGCCTCAGAATACCCCATCCCCACTATACGCACTCAATGTCCTGCAGAGAAAAAAAAAAAAAAAAGGACTCTACAGGCCCATCCATCCATCCATTTTCTGAGCCGCTTCTCCTCACTAGGGTCGCGGGCATGCTGGAGCCTATCCCAGCTGTCATCGGGCAGGAGGCGGGGTACACCCTGAAC
Source organism: Phyllopteryx taeniolatus (assembly GCF_024500385.1). Taxonomy (NCBI): domain Eukaryota; kingdom Metazoa; phylum Chordata; class Actinopteri; order Syngnathiformes; family Syngnathidae; genus Phyllopteryx; species Phyllopteryx taeniolatus. The sequence goes on along the minus strand of NC_084511.1, from coordinate 18,131,273 downwards.
TGGTTGCCAGCCAATCGCAGGGCACATAGAAACAAACAACCATTCACACTCACAGTCACACTCACAGTCACAGTCATGCCTACGGGCAATTTAGTCTCCAATTAATGCATGTTTTTTGGGATGTGGGAGGAAACCAGAGTGCCCGGAGAAAACCCACGCAGGCACGGAGAGAACATGCAAACTCCACACAGGTGGGGCCGGGGATTGAACCCGGGTCCTCAGAACTGTGAGGCTGATGCTCTAACCAGTCGTCCACCGTGCCACTCTACAGGCCCTTTCCCAAAAAATTTATATGATGGAAAAGTTTATATATTTCCATAATTCCATTGAAAAACTTAAACCTTCTTAGTTTAAACAATTTCAAGTACATATTTGTTAATTTTTACCTAATTTGGGCTTCCAGCTCATAAAACCCTCAAAATCAGGTATTCAAAAAATTAGGATACTGTGACGAAATCAGCCCAAATTTAGCAGGCCATAAATGTTTTAAACTGAGTGTCACAGGCTAATCATCTACGAAACTCAAAGCACCTGCACAGGTTTCCCCAGGTGTAATTAAATTGCTTCAGTTTGGTTCAATTGTCTCAGTTGGGTTCAATATGGGGAATATTTTATATATATATATATATATATATATATATATATATATATATATATATATATATATATATATATATCTTTATATATATATATATATATATATATATATATATATATATATATATATATATATATATAGGTTCAATATGACAACTGGCCAGAAGACCATCATTGATAACCTCCATAGGATGGGTAAGCCACAAACATTCATAGCTCAGGAGGCTGGCTGTTCACAGAGTGCTGTGTCCAAGCATGTCAATGGAAAGTCTAGTGGAAGGACAAAATGTAGCAGGTGAAGATGCACCAGCAAGAGAGATGACAGTGGGCTTCAGCAGATTATCAAACAGAGAAGATTCAAGAATCTAGCAGAGATCCAAAAAGAGTGGAATGAGGTGGCAGTCACAGCTTCAAAAACCACCACATTCAGACGCATCCGAGAGATGGGCTACAACTGTCGGGTTCCTCAGGTCAAGCCACTTCTGAGCCTGAGCCAACAAAGGAAGCGTCTCAACTGGGTCAAAGGACTGGACTGTTGGCCAGTGGTCCAAGGTCCTCTTTTCCAATGAAAGTAAAGTGTGCCTTTCATTTGGGAATCAAGGTCCAAGGGTTTGGAGGAAGACAGGTGAAGAACAGAACCCAAGCTGCTTGGGGTCCAGTGTGAAATATCCACAGTCAGTCATGATTTGGGGTGCAATGTCCGGTGCAGGTGTTGGTAAACTTTCTAAGCTACTTAAATCTTACTAAGATTTCTTAAATCTTTCTTTCATCTTCCAGCAGGACCTAGCCCCTTCCTATACCGCCAGAGGCACCAAAACCTGGTTTGATGCCCATGTGCCCACAGTGCTTGACTGGCCAGCCGACACGCCGGATCGAATCCCCATTGTGAATCTGTGAGGTATTATGAAGAGGAAAATGAGGGGCACCAGACCCAAAAACAAAGAACTGACAGCAAGCATCAAGGAAATCTGGGCTCCCATAACTCCCAGGCAATGCCACAGGCTGTTTGCCTCAATGCCATGGTGCATTGAGACAGTGATTAAAGCAAAGGGTTTCCCAACCAAGTATTGAAGATTAACAAATCTTTTTGAAAAGTACCATACTTTGATTGATTTACTGTGACCCTAATTTTTCTTTTTTTTCTTCCTACAAGAACTGAGAAGTAAATAGTGATTTCTACACAGTATTCTAATTTTTTGAATTACTGATTTTGTGGGTTTTATGAGCTGGAAGCTCAAATTATGTAAAAATAAACAAAGAAATACTTGAAATTGTTTAAATTGTGGGCCCTGAATCTATAATCTATGAAAGTTTAACTTTTTTAATGGAATTATGGAAATAAATAAACTTTTCCATCATATTCACATTTTTTGGAAAGGGTCTGTATATCCCCCAACTCAACGTCCCCTGCCTTCCCGGGGCGTGGTCAAAACTCTGCCAGAGATGGGGGTTGAAACTCCTTCTGAGAGGGGACTCTGCCAGATGTTCCCTGCAGACCCTCAAATCTGCTAGGTTAGACTAGTATCTTCCCCTACCATAGGAGCTAACATACTACCAGGTGGTGATCAGTTGACAGCTCTGCTTCTCTCTTCGCCTGAGCATCCAATACATAGTGCCGTAAGTCCAATGACACGCCCACAAGATCTATTATTGAAGTGCAGCCTTGGGTGTCCTGGTGCCAAGTGCACATATGGACATATGGACGCACACCAGCTCAGGCTCCTTCCCTGCCAGAGAGGTGACATTCCATGTACCTGCTTTAAATTCCTGTTCAGATAGGTTTAAACTGAATGACTTAAGACAATGCCCATTATATGTACAGTACTCTTCAGAGTCCAGGTTTCAGAGAACTTCAAAAACTCTGAGGTCTTTATGTGCTGACTGCAGTGTATCACTGCAATCAATATAGTTGTGGAACTAGTAGCAATCCTTTGCAGTGTATTGAAAGGGATAGGGTTATAAAAATACAGCAGCTGGGTTGAGTCATGGGGTTACTCCTTGGGGGAGTTTGGGCATACTCACTTAAGGCATACAACTACTTTCAAGGCTTTCCAAGTTATGCAATGCGGTAAACCAGTTTATGCAAGTCGTTCACAAATGGTGATCCTCAATGTTTGGCCCTTTCAGTGTTATATTCCCACAGAGACTTTATATACAAAGAGCACAGTCAGTCGCTTGATGCCAGTTATCAAGCCAACACCATAAAGTGGGAAACATTGAGTGGTGGGGGAATAAACATGTTTTTGTCCTCACTGTCCTTTTAGGGCTATTCTCTGTTCTCTTTCATGTGCTTCCTGCATAATTGCCTTGCCCATCCACAAGCCGCAGGGGAAGTGGAGCTCTTGCAATGTTACTGGGGTAATACTGATTGATGGAGTCGATACTTGTGCAGTTCCAGACCATTGAGCAAATTATAACAGTCGGCATCATGATTAATCCCTGACGGGAAAATTGAAATATTGTGAATACCTGTGAACCCGCAGAGAACATCAGGCAATACAATATAACCAGACAGAGCCTTTTGCATCAATTGCTTCACAATATAGAGAGACAGAGGGAATGAATGGCACAATGGTCATTGCACCGGACTATTGCGATATTAGCCATTCGAACTGCACTAAGTGCTAGAGGACTCTGCATCTTTTTGCACAATTGTTGTTTGTTGTTGTTTTTTGTCAATGTCTTTATGTCTCCAAAGTGTTCTGTAAATTGACTGTCTGTTGTACTAGAGCGGCTCCAACTACCGGAGACAAATTCCTTGTGTGTTTTGGACATACTTGGCAAATAAAGATGATTCTGATTCTGATTCTGATGACACAGATGGAACTTGTGGTACCATGTCACATTGTGTCAGAGAAGTGAATTTAAATTAGACCAAAGTCATTTGGACCAGTTAATAGTGAAGAGTGAGATTTTTTGTCACTCCAGCAAGGACAATGTTTTACAGTCGGCTGTATTACTCCGTAAGTAAGTAAGTAATGCTTCAATTTAGAGGCAGGTAATTGACTGTTGTTAACAACAACACAACCACAACAAAAAACAAATACAGTAATGAACCCCATTCACCTGTTATAGACCACATAAAATAAATGGAACCCAGCATAAAAGCATTAACTGATTCATGGACTCATTAAAAAAAAAAACGAAAAATCTGAACAAATTGGAGGTCAACCAGTGTCCCCTTATGTGTTGTTTACGACTTAAGATGTTATGTAAAGCATATAATTTTTTTTACTTTCAAGAAGAGAAAGTAAACACTTTATAGGCACCTTGATGTTTTGCTTAAGTAATTAATAAATTGCAAATTAAAATTACAAATCCAATGTGAATGCTTAATGCTGGTTAATATTAATCCCCAGATACTATGCTGTGAGCGATATAGTCATGATATCATGTCATTGGATGCCTTGCTAGTGCTGAGAGGTAATGCCATCATATCTGATTCTGTACATAAAGTAATTGAATATATAATTTTATGTCAATAAATAAGTGTTTTGTGTTACAAACACCCCCCCCCCCCCCAAAAAAAAACATATTTAGATCTTTTATCAAGTTAAGTGATTAGGAATCAAAGTAGCTGTTTATTTAGATCTGCCCCAAATATCACAATGTTTTCATAATTCAGATTTATATTTGTGTTACTTCTCAAAAGCTTCTTCTTTTATGATTGTGTAAGTTGATTATTATGTTTTACTGCCGCTTTATCTACAACCCCAATTCCAATTAAATTGGGACGCTGTGTTAAACATAAATAAAAACAGAATACAATGATTTGCAAATCATGTTCAACCTATATTTAATTGAATACACTACAAAGACAAGACATTTAATGTTCAAACTGATAAACTTTATTGTTTTTAGCAAATAATCAGTAACTTGGAATTTTATGGCTGCAACATGTTCCAAAAAAGCTGGGACAAGTGGCAAAAAAGACTGAGAAAGTTGAGGAATGCTCATCAAACACCTGTTTGGAACATCCCACAGGTGAACAGGCTAATTGGGAACAGGTGGATGCCATGATTGGGTATAAAAGCGGCTTCCCTGAATTGCTCAGTCATTCACAAGCAAAGATGGGGTGAGGTTCACTTCTTTGTGAACAAGTGTGTGAGAAAATAGTCGAACAGTTTAAGGACAATGTTCCTCAACGTACAATTGCAAGCAATTTAGGGATTTCATAATCTACGGTCCATCCGTAAGTGCAACTTGAAACTCTACGATGCAAAGCAAAAGCTATTTATCAACAACAATCAGAAATGCCGCCGGCTTACCGACTTCATCTAAAATAGACTGATGCAAAGTGGAAAAGTGTTCAGTGGTCCGACGAGTCCACATTTCAAATTGTTTTGGGAAATTGTGGACGCCGTGTCCTCCCGGCCAAAGTGGAAAAGAACCATCCGGACTGTTATCAACGCAAAATTCAAACGCCAGCATCTGTGATGGTACGGGGCTGTGTTAGTGCCAATGGCATAGGTAACTTACACATCTGTGAAGGCACCATTAATGCTGAAAGGTACATACAGGTTTTGGAGAAACATATGCTGCCATCCAAGCAACGTCTTTTTCATGGACGCCCATGCTTATTTCAGCAAGACAATGCCAAACCACATTCTGCACTTGTTACAACATCGTGGCTTCATAGTAAAAGAGTACGGGTACTAGACTGGCCTGGCTGCAGTCCAGAGCTGTCTCCCATTGAAAATGTGTGGCGCATTATGAAGCGTAAAATACGATAACGGAGACCCCGGACTGTTGAACAGCTGAAGCTGTACATCAAGCAAGAATGGGAAAGAATTCCACCTACAACGCTTCAACAATTAGTGTTGTTAAAAGAAAAGGTGATGTAACAGAGTGGTAAACATAAACCTGTCCCAGCTTTTTTGGAACGTGTTGCAGCCATTAAATTCTAAGTTAATGATTATTTGCTAAAAACAATGAAGTTTATCAGTTTGAACATTAAATATCTTGTCTTTGTAGTGTATTCAATTAAATATAGGTCGATTTGCAAATCATTGTATTCTGTTTTTATTTGTTTAACACAATGTCCCAACTTCATTGGAATTGGGGTTGTAGTGTTTTTCAGTACAACAGCTGTCTGAAAATTTTGCCTCAAAAAAGCATCTCAGTAATAATCAATCGTATACATAAATACATTAGTTCTGTGGGGCAAACAAGGCCACTGCAAACAAGCTCAGACACACTTATGGGGGAGTCAAAGTAGAATCAATGATACTGTAAACAGGACCTCAACCTGTCAACCCTCCTTTATATGCTTGGTGAACTTTGGCTGATTTTTTTTACACATTGCTGACAACCTATGACTGAAGAGATGTGCCCAATTATGGCATTAAATATTTATAGTCACAATAACCCGAACTCTGGAATCTGATTTGAAAAGCTTTTCTTCACACATACATAGATGGTTAAAGATAATGGCTCATGTGTCACAGTATACAGTACCTTGCTGGTATTAGAGCTGGCAGCACCAAGAAGGCAACCACACATAAAATATTTGCCCTGGGAAATCATTGTGGTTGATCAATTTGGATGCGAGAATGTATGTTAATGTCACCACAAACCATTCCCGCTGCAGCTGCAATGAGCACTATGAGCTCATTTAATCAAGAACTTTAATAAGCTCAGTCGTCGCCTGACTGACTCTGTATTTACAGGGAGTCACTGAAAATGAGGATAGAGAGGAGATGAAAAGGTCAAGGGGCAGAGGTGGTAAAAGCACGGACATTCTGTATTTAGGTAGAGCACAGATATTTGTGTAAAAAAGTAAAATTACTGATTCAACTCTTTTGCTTAAGTAAAGGCAAAAATGTACTGACACTAAAATGCACTTAACCACAAAAGTAAAAGTGAAGTTTTACTATCAATTATACTGTATACATACACGTTTTGATAACTTGGCTCAACGAAAACCGCATCTGCACACAACAGCTTCCCCTTAACTCTGGCTTTTATGCTATCAAAATGTGTTCCCTTGCTTTGCTGTTATGAAATGATTAGTAAAAGAATAATTCATTAGCTAGTACTGAAAAAAAAACTAATACAGGCCGCGTAGTGGTTGACTGGTTAGCACATCCGCCTCACAGTTGACATGTTGTTGGCTCAAATCTGGACTTCCTGTATGAAGTTTGCATGTTCTCCCAGTGCCTGCGTGGGTTTTCTCTGGGTACTCCGGTTTCCTCCCACATTCCAAAAACATGGATGGGAAGACTTTAAATTTTCCTTAGGTCTCAATGTGAGTGTGATGTGCGATTGGCTGGAGACCAATTCAGGGTGTACCCTGCTTCTTGCCCAAAGTCAGCTGGGATAGACACACCTACAACCCTAGTGAGGATAAGCGGTACAGAGAATGGATGGATGGATGAAAAAATACATCTTACCTCTTTTGGCTCTATTTTATGTGACTATTACAAATCCAGCACTGCGCTTGGTGTAACTTTGCGAGGAGATGGGCAAGATCTGGTTTTGGTATTTTCGTGGAGCGGTGTACCTCCAACGCAGTTAAAAGTGGGTTGTCTGCAATGGTGTGGGTGTCCTCACAACCGACTTCAATCCCATCGAATCAAAGCAGACATCTCTATATGTAGAAGAAGATACAGCGATCCGTGTGTGACTGGAGAATTGTAAATTAGCGGGTATCTTTATTAAAAACAGGATGAGCTGGTGAAAACCACTGGAGACTTAAATACGAGTCCTTGGACCTCATGTATCTATATCCACTTCAACAAGCCTGTTCACCCCCCAACCCTGCCGCCCACAGTTTCCTGCCGGCCAATGGAATGTTTTAATAAATAATAATGATGATGATAATAATAATAATGTTTTCAATGCATTGCTTTCTACATTTCGGAGGGTTCGATTTCCGCTGTTCACATATTCATGAATGAAATACGTTTGATTCATCACACGTGTCCGCGCAGCTTGCGTATCTGTCTGCTTGCACCTCGATCAAATTCACCAAGATCGCGTTAGACTAGCTGTACCAAAAGTTAGAAGTGGTCTGAACAGCCGTACATTTCTGCTGACTTCCAGTTACCAAATTGTCACATGCGCCTAGCTGATATGAAAGGACACACCCTGGTTGCCTCGGTATGCCCATCTTGGCCCAGACTGGTCTGCCAAATTGGCAAACATGCCAGTGAAACTTGAGGTTGTAAGAAAATCAAAATACTGTACGCCACCAGGCGGCACGGTGGACGACTGGTTAGAGCGTCAGCCTCACAGTTCTGAGGACCCGGGTTCAATCCCTGGCCCCGCCTGTGTGGAGTTTGCATATTCTCCCCGTGCCTGCGTGGGTTTTCTCCGGGCACTCCGGTTTCCTCCCACATCCCAAAAACATGCATTAATTGGAGACTCTAAATTGCCCGTAGGCATGACTGTGAGTGCGAATGGTTGTTTGTTTGTATGTGCCTTGCGATTGGCTGGCAACCAGTTCAGGGTGTACCCCGCCTCCTGCCCGATGACAGCTGGGATAGGCTCCAGCACGCCGCGACCCTAGTGAGGAGAAGCGGCTCAGAAAATGGATGATGGATGGATGTACGCCACCATTTGCGCTCCGGAGCATGTTGCGCTGTCTCCGAAAATAGAGCGTGTGTTTTTTCAGATTAGGCATATTTTAAACGGTGTCTTTTTTGGTTTTATAACTCCATTGCATCATTATAGTTAATGCTCCCTGGTTTATGATCCTACATGTTGCTGCTGCAACTGTTTTTATCAGACCCCAAGATATCAATCAATCAAGCTCTCAAGCGCGGTTGACTTTACCACTCTGTTTTGTCGTGTCGTCACTTGCAGATTATTATTTTGACAAAGGGGTAGTACAGATCTGTTTTCAAATGTAGGGATTAAAGTAAATATTTGTCAGAATAATAAATACGCGGCACGGTGGACGACTGGTTAGAGCGTCTGCCTCACAGTCCTGAGGACCGGGGTTCAAATCCCCATCCCGCCAGTGTGGAGTTTGCATGTTCTCCCCGTGCCTGCATGGGTTTTCTCCGGGCACTCCGGTTTCCTCCCACATCCCAAAAACATGCATGGTAGGTTGATTGAAGACTCTAAATTGCCCGTAGGTATGAATGTGAGTGTGGATGGTTGTTTGTTTATATGTGCCCTGCTATTGGCTGGCGACCAGTTCAGGGTGTACCCACCTCCTGCCCGATGATAGCTGGGATAGGCTCCGGCACTGCCGCGACCCTAGTGAGGATAAGCGGCTCAGAAAATGGATGGATGGATGGAACAATAAATACTCAAGTACAGACACACTGTAGCTGAAAAATCTACTTCAGTACAGTAATTAAATATTTATACTACATTACTTCCCACCACTGCTAAGGAAGAGCATGGATCCGTGAATGAACATTTCAGCAAGGACGAAGGCCTAACTTAGCCCTGTCTTGCAGTGACTGGGCATCTGTCTGCAGTTGCACCTTTTCTTTGCCTGCTGGGATAGTCTACCATGCTAAGGTTAAGCATTGTACAGAAATGATGGATAGATGGAATAACCATCCCTTACACAAGCTGACTCATTCGTATCAAAAATAACTTGGACATAGGTCTCCAGTAAAAACTGGTAATGAGATGAGGTTTGCAAAGAGATAGCAAAGGAACTGTTGAGCTGTCCTGCAGCATAAGCATGAGTAATGCAGGTGAACATGGTACCAGTTTGTGGGTCAGCAAAGCAGGTCACACACATATAAAAGAAGAACAAAGAAAAGCACACGACACGGTGTATGCAAACGGACGGGGATGTCTGCAAATTGTTAACGGTGTCTTTTTTGCAGGGTTATTTGTTTCAAGGTTTATCATGTTTATTTCATGTATACGGTGTAATCTCCACTCTCAAAGGCCTTAATGTTTAAAAAAATTTGATGTTCACATTAAATGTAGCAGAAGTGGATGTGTTTGTGTACACCCAGTCATCTGATCACCATAACGTTAGCTGATGCTCGCACTAACTGGTAGGTGGTCACGTATGGTATGCTGCTACTGTATTATACAATACTTGTCACTTATCAAAATGTAGCTTGTTTTACCATTTTTATAGTACATTGCTGGTTAATTTTACACATTTGATACAGTTTAATATACTAAAAAATGAGTGAGACACATTTGTGACACTTTTATTACACACCCATTCATCATGACAGGCAGCCAGCACTCCAAGTTCACCTTCCTCATAGTCCAATCATGCCAGGGTTATTCTGCAACCACACATAATCGGGCAGGTAGTCAGTGCAGATATGCTGGTACAGTGGAACCTTGGGTCAGGAGTTTAATTTGCAAACGAGGTAATCCATCCATCCATTTTCTGAGCCGCTTCTCCTCACTAGGGTCGCGGGCGTGCTGGAGCCTATCCCAGCTATCATCGGGCAGGAGGCGGGGTACACCCTGAACTGGCTGCCAGCCAATCGCAGGGCACATACAAACAAACAACCATTCGCACTCACATTCACACCTACGGGCAATTTAGAGTCCTCAATCAACCTACCACGCATGTTTTTGAGATGTGGGAGGAAACCAGAGTGCCCGGAGAAAACCAACCCAGGCACGGGGAGAACATGGAAACTCCATTAGAACCCCGGTCCCCAGAACTGTGAGGCAGATGTGCTAACCAGTCGCCCACCGTGCCGGCACAGGATAATCAGTCAGATTATCTGATCATTGGGTCTTTAATGTTGACTATCATAGCTATGCAGATGACACACAGTTATATTTAGCAGTGTCTCCAGATGACTACAGTTCAATCGGGGTGTTGTCTCACTATCTGAATCAAATAACTGTCAGCACCTCCCCATACATATTAACCGGTTCATGATGGACAAACGTTTGGGGACCACTAAGCTATAGAAAAGACATTAAAGTTCTGCTACGGGTCACCAGTAACTGGTCTATGCATCACTAAATGGTTTAGGTCCTAAATACATTAAAGAAATGCTAATGGAATATAAACCCAGTTGGGCTCTGAGCTCTAAAGACTCAGGTCAGATATAGTGGAGCACAGGGTCCAAACCAAATATGGTGAAGAAACATTTTTATTTGAAACACCCTGTGGAGCAAATACTTCTCGATTCCCATAAAACCTCAAGAGAAGTGTTTACGTGTTTTTGTGAAGGTCAAAGCACATTTAGTCTGCCTCAAAATCAATTTTCTTTCAAGTTAAAACATCCCTTGTGTTTTTATTGACCCATATCTCTCAAGTGGCCAAGACTATTCTCTGGTCACCTAAATTGTGTTTGTGACAAAAAGGAAGGGTAGCAACAAGCAATTAAAAGAATACATATGTCTATGTGAGATGTAGAAGCAGACAATTAAGTTGGGTGCATTCAACATGTTTATACTCAGTGGAGACTTGCCCGAGGATTGACCATGAGATTTTTGTGTACGTACGTATTTTTATGGGCATGTGTGTGCTGGAGTGCTGAATTTGTGCTTTGAAGGAATGGGTAGCCAATCTGCTCCTCTGCAGATTAACTCTCTCATCCAAGACCCCCCCTGTTTGTCAAACACAACACCCACTATCTCTAGTGTCTGTCTTCTCGCTCATTCATCCACTGCCTCACATCATTAACCCCACCCCTCAAGGTCCTCTCTTCCTGCTCACCGTCAATTAGGCCACCTGAACCCCTGAATTTCATCGTGAAGGCAATTTATCTTTAGGTGTGATTTCGGCGTTATTACCGCCGTAGGTTCGCATTGTAGAAAGTTGTTGCAGCAGAGTATGTAAAGCAAAGACAGAGACTGTTGTGAGCTGTCGGGAAAAAAATGGGATATCATTGTACCTTTGAGGTTAGAATGGCTTGTCACTTAGATTGTAAGCCTCTCTGTCCTGGCTGCTATGCAAATAGAATATGCAAATAAACACTTTTTTTGTATTATTTTTATTATTTTTATTTAATTAATAAAAGTTTTTTACAAAACGGACAGAAGGCTATTTAACCTAAGAAAGCAGTATTATGCACTGCACTTATTGCAGTTCAAATTCTGTTGACTGTTATACAGTACCTGTATTTGATTTGTGGATGGTTGTTCATATGCTCGTCAGGTAAGACATTTTGAAATGGTATTTTTGGTTGAGTGTTTATTACACAATACTTATTGTGACGTTTATTATTTTATCTCACACCAACAAATACCCTATATAAAAAAAACTAAAATACTGAAACTAATAAAAACTAAACTAAAACAAAGCATTTTTGAAAAATAAAAACATTAATTATTATTTGAAAAAAAAAAAAAAAGTCAAAACGAATGTATAATGGAAAATCCCTAACTATTATAATCCTGGTTGGGACACAATTATTTTTCGAGGACTTTGCTTAAGAATGGCAGATTTGATTGTTGTTCACTACTGCAGCATCAATATCGATCCAGGTCTTTCTCTGCGTAATCTTGAGACGTCTACCACTGCCTTTTCCGGGTCCACCCCACAAGGTGTCGGACTTCTACTGGAATGTTCCATCATGCTGCTGTTCGCTGTCAAGATGGCTGGCTATCAGTTGGTGACCAACGCTTGCTACTCCTCTGGTAACATGGTACCTTGGGTGTATGGGCATCATTTTAGGTCATTAGAGAAAGCGTGAATAGGACATCTTTTTTAGCAAATACAGTAGTTGCTGGTTAGGTTATAGGTAAATCATGAATAGGCGGGTGTTTACTGTACTGCTTTTGTTCCATTGATACTTTAGTTTGAGAACTAACTGTTTCAAAAAAGTCTACAAAAGTTACAATTAATTTGCAGTCCAATAGTTATATTTGTTTTGACTTGATCGAGGGCCAGAAACAAAGTCCCACCATCCTTTTTGTTCTGACATTGTGTTGAGTCCACAGGCTTCACTCCATCTGGCTCGCACCGTTGTAAGAAATGGCGTCTACTTCTCACTTCTTTCACACACTGAGCCAGAAAACACTGGGAAAACACTGCCTTCTGGTCAATTTGCCAAGCGTCTGACCACTTCCTGTCTATTCTTTGAGTGTGTAACAGGAGGCTCAGCTGACGATATTAAAGCATAAAGGAGAGAGACGAAATAAACAACATATCTTCATGACCCAGGGGAACTCTTTACACCCCCTTTCAAGCATCAGGATGGAGCACTGGAAGCGGGAGAAGGAATAATCAATAAGGAAAGACAGATAAGGGTAAGAAGAGGTACCTTGGATGTTTGCGGTGGCAATAGATGTCAGAACGGGAGTGAGAAAACGCAGGTGGCTCTCCCACACATTCTTCTTCTTTGTTTCAAATGTGCTCATCTACTGTAATTGTGCTGAGTGCTCTGGAAAACAGATAAGAAGACAGAGGGGGTTAGACATGTTGGGGAAGAAGTGTCGTAGCATGCAGCATTGGGTTGGATGAGACGAGTCAAGAGGAGGTGTGCGGAACAGCGAGGGTGCTAGCACACTGTGTGCTTTCATTAGCAGTCTAAATGCTAATGAATAAGTTCCTAGCTTTGAAGATGCAGCTATGTTAAATATGCAGGAGCCATCCATTGCAGCACATCGAGAAGGAAAGGGCTGAAGAAAGAAGGGAGAGGGGCAGCGATAGGGATGGGAGGATGAGAAAAGGAATAGGGAGCTGTCTCCTCTACTCTAATTGGACATGATGTCTTAGAAATGGGCCATATGGAACCTGAAACCTCCTAGTGAAAATCCGTTTGGAAAACTGATGATATGAGAATCGCCGCCTTAATTGTTGCAAATAAGCATTGGCGTGACTTGTCGCTGTGTGTTCGTCTGCTCTCCTCCCTGCGGAGACAGATGCAGAGTTGGTCATTAGTGTTAAGTCAAAAGACATTAAGCCAAGCAGCTTGTGGTGCACTAATGACCAGGCAGTTTGAAGCGATGACAACCAGGGACAAATCTTAACGGTTTCATTTTCATTCCTCCCTGAAGGAATGAAGCATGTGGTGTTTGGTTTTAGGGAAACGCAAGTAGCCTATATGATTTCAAGACTGCAGAAAATACTAAGGAATATTTTTGTTGTTGAAAAAAAAAAACACCACAGAAACAACACTAAACACAATGAAACCGTTTCACATAATACATACTACCAGCCACATAAAACAAAATTAAAGTACTTACAATTACGATTAATTATGCACACTTTGTAAAATGCTCAACAAATTCTTAATCCCATTCCTAATTTGCAGGTTTCAGGTCTCTCAAATGTTTTTTTAAAATGTTTACCTCACAAAATGAGTAAATGCATGCAGAAGATAGTTCACTGACTGTTACACTATGGCATTCATTAGCAGGTTAATGACTTTCCATTAATACCGCTGCCAAACTTAACGGCTAGCTGAGGAGGCCCTTCAGTTTGATTTTCCAATTAATATTTATGAGTAGACCTGTGTGCGATACCTGATATGAAGACTTAACTGAGGTGACAAAGCTATCTGATGCCTTGGCTGGAGGAAATCACTGTGCTATGTATTGCTTGTCTTACCAGCAAATAACAAAGGAAGGACAGAGGGTGTGGGAAGTCGGATGGAAGAGCGATAGACTGGAGGACAGAGGAGGGTGTAAATAAAATAGAAAGCTGGATCAGTGACTTCAGAAATATGCTGATGTCAAACGCAAGCCAGGAAATCAAGGGAAGTTGGATAAAAAGGTTTAAACGCTGAGGGAATTTGCATTTGGAGGCAGCGGCAGCATACGTTGGAGCCTAAATCCCACAGAACGTGTCATTTTAGCCGGGGGAATACTTTGATGTCAAGAATGCAGTGCTTACTGGAACATTCTGTGGAAATGATAACAACACTGGAGCGTCCACACTTTCCAGACTGTCTACTGATAGTTGACAGCATTAAAGCACATTACTGCTCCATCATTACTCACTGTGTTTTGAATTATGCCGTTTTAATGTCTTCTCTTCTTTATATGAGTTCTGGGCAGGGTCTGTGGAGAGGCATTTAATGGCAGTAAATGAATTCATGCCCAGAAAATGCATAGGCTGCAAACACAGCAAAGCAGCAACATAATAGATGAGGAAGCAGGAGAGGAGGCGTGGGGAGAGATACAAGAGCAAAGAGACCAGAGCTGCAGAAAAGCGTAAAAAAAAAAGAAAAAAAGCACCAAGTACATGAAGAGAAATGTAAAAACAAATGGCTTGTTTGAGCAAGGCTGATGCTCAACAAGCGAGGAGGTGTGTGGGAGAAAGCAGGTTGAGACTGAGGGTGGTGTGAGAAAATCTATTGATTGCCTCAGCACGCAATATTCTCTAAATCAAGACAAATATATATATATATATATCCATCCATCCATTTTCTGAGCCGCTTCTCCTCACTAGGGTCGCGGGCGTGCTGGAGCCAATCCCAGCTGTCATCGGGCAGGAGGCGGGGTACACCCTGAACTGGTTGCCAGCCAATCGCAGGGCACACACAAACAAACAACCATTCGCACTCACATTCACACCTACGGGCAATTTAGAGTCTCCAATTAATGCATGTTTTTGGGATGTGGGAGGAAACCGGAGTGCCCGGAGAAAACCCACGCAGGCACGGGGAGAACATGCAAACTCCACACAGGCGGGGCCGGGGATTGAACCCGGGTCCTCAGAACTGTGAGGCTGACGCTCTAACCAATCTCCTTGCCTGTGTGTATATATATATATATATATATATATATATATATATATATATATATATATATATATATATATATATATATATATATATATATATATACAGGCAAGGAGATGATAGTAGATGATATTTGACAAGACTATATATATATATATATATATATATATATATATATATATATATATACAGGCAAGGAGATGATAGTAGATGATATTTGACAAGACTTTGGGATCCCTTTATTTCCAGGGTCAGTGCTCACATTTTGATAAATATTCATATTTACAGAAGCAAAGGTGTGTTCCTGCATTTGTCAGTGTGCCCCAGAGCTTCTATGGTGTCACCTGTTGTTGTCTCCCATTAAGCTGTATAATCATTAATCAATACGATTTAAACCATTTTTTTTATAATGTATCTATTGTATATTTTCTCCCCTTGTTAAAGACCATCATCATCAGTGACCCGACCCAGGATAAGCGGAAGAAAATTGATGGATAGAGTATAGGATTTTTCGCCTATTACTCAATTGTTGGGGATATATTTCTTTTGAAATGTAGTTGGTTATAATTACAATTTAAAAAATGTAATTATCTTGTAACTATTTGGAATTAACCACATATTTGTTCTTTAGACAAATAATAAACTATAACAAAAGATGATAAAATGTAAATACATAATGCTCAAATTGTTTGTTGCATTATATTTGTACAGAATGTGGAAAACCACCATTCCATACCAAGTTGACCTAATGACTTGCACAATTTAGACCAGGGGTGTCAAACTTGTTTTTTGTTTACGGGCCACATCATACATGGTATGCCCTGTAAGGCCGTTATAGCTGTGAAACCATGTAAACCGCCTTATCATATTATTACATACACACAACAAATTGATGGATGACTAGTTTTGAAATCCCTGCGATTGGCTGGCGACCAGTTCAGGGTGTACCCCGCCTCTTGCCCGAAGTTCGCTGGTTTAGTCCGTGACCCTAGTGAGGATAAGCGGTACTGAAAATGGAATGGAGATGCCTTTAAGTGTGGACTGTCATCAAGTGTGTGAAATTTTGAAAAAATATGACCATCTGGAGTCAAGTTCCAACAGCTTTTGATTTCATGGCGAATCATCAAAATTCACCATGCCCCCACGGCCACTTTCGTAAGGCCAGACAGTGTTTTGGTCCCTCTTCCTGATGGTTTTGTGGCAATTTCAAGGATTTTGTGCTTTAACTGACCAGGCCCCCATTTATTTATCAGTCCTAAAGAATCTCATTTTCACCACTGTCTGTTTTCTGCTCCTTCGTCAGCAATTGCGTTTTGTTGTTTTGTCAAACAGTTGTGATGGTTTTACCCTTTGATGACGTATAGGTCCGATTAGCACATATTGAGTGCCCAGACTGCAGTCGCATCGTATACATAGCAAATTTATATCCACATACAAAAAAATGCCTCGGTTGGATTTGAAAAAATCATAATTGTACTGTTCGCACTGAAAATCAGATACATTTCACATATGGGCAAAAAAATCAGAACCTGGGGTGTAAACGTAGCCTTAGTGCCTTAGAAATAGCCTAAAATGCCCCATGGGTGTGACATACCTGACAAATACTACAACTAATAATACTAATGATAATACAATATACTGGTTTTATATAGAGCTTTCCTAGATATGCATATAATGTCTTGTGAATAAAGTTCATTCAGAATCAGAAGCAAAAATGTTTCCCTCCACCTTTCACTCTGCGTCTAGGTCTGATTTGATGACTTAGCGCATTAATGATAAATTATGATCCTCCAATAAAGAGTGCTCTAAACCTCATTACAGACGGTTCTTGTTTTGGTTCTGAATATAAAGATCCACTCAGGGCAGGGGCAGATCTATTGTACAAGTATACAGGACTGCAGGCTACCCAAAAACCAGGAAAAATACAAAACTATATGCCTTATCATCTTTAACAGAAAGCCCAGTTTCTCAAAATAACATATTGAATTGCTTGATGGATTGGTTTTAACGTGTTTAATTAAAATCGAAGTATGTCAAAGTGGCCCTCACAGCTTTAGATTTTTCCGTATGTGTCCCTCGGAGGAAAACGTCTCACCATCCCTGCAATACACCAAAGGGATCTGTGATCTGAAGTGCCATGACTCTGCAGCCATTTTGCATTCACACAAAAGCAGGCAGCAAAATACATTGCGTTAAAGTATTTCTGAAATGAGTATGGATTTGTGAAAGTGTCAGAACAATTATGTTTTTACCATTATTATGATTGTATAAAAACAGGGGTATACTGGATTTAATGAGTGGTTTGGATCATTTATGTACTTGTATCAGGAGCATTTGAAGGGCAACACGTAAATTATGCAACTCACATGGTTGTTATGAAGCTGTTATGTCTTTACCGTTATGCACTATTCTCTTCACCGTTATACAAGAAGTGTATTTCAATGGGCCACCACCATTTGCTCTGGCAGTGGGTTCTATCAACAAAGCTGAGGCAGAATTTAAGTCTGGATAAGAGTAATGCAGAACTTCATACATCGCAAACGATGGGTGTTCTTAAAACAATGTATTTCTAGTTTGCATTCTAAGTTACACAAATACTTTGTCAGTTGTTCAAAGTATAATGCTGTAAAGTTTTAACACCAATCGGTGAATATTAGCCTTTAAGTTCACGGCTGATTTATCATTGTTTATGATTTTTTCCCCCAAACAAATTTAAGAAATCTTATTGTTTGGATTCCATTTGTATTGCATACTTTATCATTACGGCCTCAATTTTTAACTCTTCAATAAAAATTTTAAAATTGGAATCATTGTCACGGCACGGTGGGACGACTGGTTAACACATCTGCCTCACGGTTCTGAGGACCGGGGTTCAAATCCCGGCCCCGCCTGTGTGGAGTTTGCATGTTCTCCCCGTGCCTGCGTGGGTTTTCTCCGGGTACTCCGGTTTCCTCCCACTTCCCCAAAACATGTACGATAGGTTAATTGAAGACTCTAAATTGCCCGTAGGTGTGAATGTGAGTGACAATGGTTGTTAGTTTATATGTGCCCTGCAATTGGCTGGCGACAAGTTCAGGGTGTACCCCGCCTCTGGCCCAAAGTCAGCTGGGATAGGCTCCAGCACGCCTGCGACCCTAGAGAGGATAAGCGGTACAGAAAAAGGATGGATGGATGGAATCATTGCTCAGGATGGCCGCGCCCTGGTCGACCTCATTGTCTCGCCACAGTTGGGGATATTTTGACCAAAATTCTTCACCTACGATGCCAAAAATAGTAAAAATAATATCAACAGCAAATATGATTGCCAGAACTTGCTAGAATTACAATCACAGTGACTTTGGGTTAAAATCTACGACTAATAGCCTTGGAGTGCTAAACTGTCACGACAAAGCGGAGAAGACAAACGAGCAAGCGGAAGCGCGGCTGTCCAGGTGTACTATTGATTGTTTGTACTATTATCGCCTAAAATTTTAAAATCCTCAAACCATCCTCTTTCATCATGGGAGACATTTACCCATATAAAACTAAGACAATATTTAAAAAAATGCTAAATTAGAAAACATTTATTTCAAGTTTCTTTTCCATTATTAATCAAATTATTTGAAAATTATCCATATACTGTACGTACATAGAAAGAGAATTGAGAATAAATAACAAAAGAAAGAGAGAATTAAAAAAACAAACAAAAGAAAAAACTCTACGAGCCTTCACTAATCATAACTTTGGACCATGAAAGACTGACACTTGTATTGTTCAACTTACGGAAATGTTTGTGGCTCTTTTACTCTTTGGACCATTGCTTATGCGTATACAACTTGGTAAATATCAGGAAAAATTCTACTTAGCCAGCTGAACTTTTAGTCACATTAATTGTACGCATGTGTGTGTTTACTGGTTATTATAACACACGCGACACCTGACACGCTAGTCTTTATTGTGTGGTTAATCAAGTAGAGCTTTCCAAATAATTCCAAACTGTATTATTATTATTATTATTATTATTATTATTATTATTATCCATCCATCCATTTTCTGAGCCGCTTCTCCTCACTAGGGTCGCGGGCGTGCTGGAGCCTATCTCAGCTGTCATCAGGCAGGAGGCGGGGTACACCCTGAACTGGTTGCCAGCCAATTACTATTATTATTATTATTATTATTATTATTATTATTATTATTATTATTATTGTTGTTGTTGTTATTATTAGTTTGTGTGTGTGTCACCAAAAAGATTTTTGTAATGTGTGTTGATCTTTGTGGCAGTCTTGCTGTATCCCTGAGTAAGCATTGCTATTGCTTGGGGCGAGGGTTGCAGGTGAACAGAACTGGAACATCTCCCAACAAATGATGGGTCTGTAGGTGCTTATGAATCATGGATGAGAGGAGGAGCCTGTTTCGGAAGGTCAGATGTCCCTTTTATCTCTGTAGAGCAATTTCTACACAAAGTCATTCAAAGAGGGATGGCGCGATGGTCAAAAAGTAAAAAGGGAAGGTGACGATTGAACAAGTGGGAAATGGAGGGGTGGGCGTAATGCAATCACACTGTCACCAAGTTGAATCGTTCTGCCGCTTTCGCTAATCACTAATGAGACCAGGAGGAACATTATGCAGATAAGCCTTAAAACGGAGCGTAGACAACATCCTCAAGGCAGGGTCCCTAGTCACTACATTTGCTTGGTTCTGTTCCTCATTTTCACCGCTACCAACCTTCTTCTTATCTGCTCCGCTTTTTCTGTCTGCTTATTTTTTTATTTCATTTTTTTTTATGTAATCCATGCTACAGAACAGGTCGAGAAGTATTTGGAAAACGGCAGTTTTTATGATTTAGCCTTTAAAAACCACCTCATCAATCCATCCATTCTCTAAATCGCTTATCCTCACTAGGGTTGAAAGTGTGCTGGAGACTATCCTAGCTGACTGTGGGTAAAAGGTGGGGTACACCCTGATTTGAAGATGACCTCTGAACTGTGAGGCAGATGTGCTAACAAGTCGTCCACCGTGCCATCAACACCAACTATCCATCCATCCATTTTCTAAGCCGCTTCTCCTCACTAGGGTCGCGGGGGTGCTGGAGCCTATCCCAGCTGTCATCGGGCAGGAGGCGGGGTACACCCTGAACTGGTTGCCAGCCAATCGCAGGGCACATAGGAACAAACAACCATTCGCACTCACAGTCATGCCTACGGGCGAATTAGAGTCTCCAATTCATGCATGTTTTTGGGATGTGGGAGGAAACCGGAGTGCCCGGAGAAAACCCACGCAGGCACGGGGAGAACATGCAAACTCCACACAGGCGGGGACGGGGATTGAACCCCGCACCTCAGAACTGTGAGGCTGACGCTCTAACCAGTCGGCCACCGTGCCGCCTCAACACCAACTAAATGGATTTAAAATAATACATACATCCATCCATCCATTTTCAACACCGCTTATCCTGGTTAGGGTCACGGGGCGCTGAAGCCTAACCCAGCTGACTTCGGGCGAAAGGCCGACTACACCCTGAACTGGTCGCCAGTCAGTCACAGGGCACATATAGACACGGACAACCATTCACACTCACATTCACACCGTCACTGACTGGGAACTGATCCCAGGCTGCCCGCACCAAAGTCAGGCGAGTGCACCACGACACCATCAGTGACTTAAAATAATACAATCAAAATGAAGCGTAGTCAGTTTAAATGTGCTTGCTTCATCTGTCAATCGGTCTGTCTGTCCATCCGTCCAGGTATTCATTTATCTCGGGGATGCGTCAGGCGTAAGGCAGTGGCCAGTCAATCAAAGGGCACATATAGAGACAGACTACAATTCCCACTCACATTCATACCGTCACTGAGTGGGAACTCACCCAAGTTGCCTGCATGGAAAGTGAACAAGTGAACCATTACAACATCAGTGACATAATTTTTACTTCAGTGTATAAATAAAGACCTCACTATCCAAGATCCACTGATCTTTGGGAGTCGAGACCGTGACAAGACCAAGACATCCATCCATCCATCCATTTTCTGAGCCGCTTCTCCTCACTAGGGTCGCGGGCGTGCTGGAGCCTATCCCAGCTGTCATCGGGCAGGAGGCGGGGTACACCCTGAACTGGTTGCCAGCCAATCGCAGGGCACATAGAAACTAACAACCATTCGCACTCACAGTCATGCCTACGGGCAATTTAGAGTCTCCAATTAATGCATGTTTTTGGGATGTGGGAGGAAACCGGAGTGCCCGGAGAAAACCCACGCAGGCACGGGGAGAACATGCAAACTCCACACAGGCGGGGACGGGGATTGAACCCCGCACCTCAGAACTGTGAGGCTGACGCTCTAACCAGTCGGCCACCGTGCCGCTAAGACCAAGACAATAAAAGTCAATTTTATAAACCATAAGATTAAACCGTGAAAGACCATTCTCAATTTAATTAGATTTTTTTTTCAAATACATTTGACAGCCAAAAACACGGACTCTACAACTTTATCAAAGTACACAATTTCTTGTATGTATTTAAAAATTAAGATTTAAAGAAGAGCTTGGTTGCATTTCGGAAACTTAATGAAGCTGAAGAATAGCAGATCAGTGCGCTTATCAACTGGTCTCCATGTAAATTCCAGAGTTTGACCCATGTTGAGACTGAGACAAAACCAAGACTTTTGGGAGTCGAGTCCGAGACCAAGACCTTCAAAAGACCGGTCTCAACTGTTACAACACTACTGTGAATGCAACAGATGGAATATGTAATATTAATATGTAATATTAACGTAATATAATAGAATGTAATAACAGAGGTTTCATGTTATATGGTATTTGCCATTTAGTGCAGAGCACTAAATAAAGAGATTTTAGGGAGAATTCCTCGATTTTCTGGAGGGCGGCAATAGCCCCTTGAACACTCCCAATCAAACCCTGCTTTTCGCAGGTCACTGTCCTCTGTGAAAGGTACCAATAATGGGTGGGGGAGTTAAAGTCGACGAGTGAATTTGCAGGCTTCTGCTGTAGTATCAGTGGCATAAGGAGACAGTAATGTAACGGGGTGTAAAGTATCACAGCTGAGACTCGCTGTTCAGGTCCTTTTGTGCTGAAGGCAATTGTAGCTGTCCCAGATGCTGTCGTGGATGTTTAGCATGTAATTATCAAGAGAAGCCGAATCAGCTGTATGAATGCAATATCCTGCTACGCCATGTAAAAGGGGCTAAAGACTGGAGTCAAGGGACATCACCAAAATCTCAGTTTCCTCCATGGAGCTGCTGCCAGCAGCCTGCTTAATATAATGCTTGTTTCTGGGCATTGCCGCTTCATATCTCTGAGTGAAAAGGATTCTTCTTTGGGTTGTGATCATCTGACTGAATTGGCCAGTGAAGAATATTCAATATCTATTCAGATATTTTTGCTTTAGACAAGCAGCCTGATCAGATGACGAGTAGGGTCCTCATGATGTGTGGATGAAATTAACCCCAGAAAGTGTGCCTCAAACTAGCATCTGGAGCGGAGATGAGAGGGTGGGCAACTTGGAGGAAACACGTGCCAAATGGAGGGGAAAAAGATACACAGTCACAAAAAGGCTTCAAAACATTCCAGATGGAATTTCGAGCATCATTCGTGAATGATGGCTCATCAAGCTTCTTTCGCAGCACATCTAATTGCTTTTAGATCTGTTCCTATGGAAACTGCTCATTTCTTTTAAGCTGCTTAGTGGGGGATGTTTCATCACCTTTTCTCATGGGTGCCACTGCTACACGTGAGGTTTAGAATAAATGCAACACACAAATTGCCATCCATCCATCCATCCATTTTCTGAGCCGCTTCTCCTCACTAGGGTCGCGGGCGTGCTGGAGCCTATCCCAGCTGTCATCGGGCAGGAGGCGGGGTACAGCCCCGAACTGGTTGCCAGCCAATTGCAGGGCACATAGAAACAAACAACCATTCGCACACACAGTCATGCCTACGGGCAATTTAGAGTCTCCAATTAATGCATGTTTTTTTTTTGGGGATGTGGGAGGAAACCGGAGTGCCCGGAGAAAACCCACGCAGGCACGGGGAGAACATGCAAACTCCACACAGGCGGGGCCGGGGATTGAACCCGGGTCCTCAGAACTGTGAGGCTGACGCTCTAACCAGTCGGCCACCGTGCCGCCCACACAAATTGCACATTAGTTTATTATACCTCAGCGGACAGGCAACATATAATAGTAATCCAGATATACAGTACACAGGTAAATGGAGAGTAGGTTAAGTACTGTGCGTTGTGTTACATACACACAAACATATTGCGTGTCAAGTGCTGTAATGACATCATCAAAATAGCCATGAAGCCAAATATGCATTGGCTGATATTTGCGCAGCACATTGAGATCGTAAATATACTTTACAATAACACTTTTACACATAAATTCATCCCGACATAATTGTCATCATTTTCTTTTAAATCTAGGATTATGTGGTGAATATAGTTAGTTCAGAACACTTACTGTTTTATTGTCTTGGGTGTCAAACCTCGTTAATAAATATACAGTGGAACCTCAATAAAAAATGGACCCCCATATAACAGATATCGGATAAAACGGACAGTTGGGACTGAACAACGTGTCCAAAAATAGTTTCCATTTGTCACATACAATGCTGTTGACAAAGTCTGTTAGTTCCAGAACTGTTGTTTACTGGCGATGTGGTGCAAAGCAGGCAGAGAATGAGACATTCTATATTTACGTATATAAATAGATCCTCCAGTGCCTACGTTGTTGCCATGCTGAATGTGGGGCATTGACATGGCGGCCATGTGACTATGGTATATTTATTGTCAATTGCACATAGAGCAGAGAGAGAACGTCATGGCTGCACCATTAACTCTGAGGGGTACAAAACACAAATCTTTGGAGTCTGGAACATGCTATTTTTGGTACAGTAACAGTTTAGTTTTTGCCAAGCCGTCTGCCTTGGGCAACAGATTTGGAACTAGAAAGCACTCGAATTCCCCGCGGCTCATGAAAGCGACTCACCTACGATGAGTACTGTACGTCAACAATGTCACCATGACCAAACACACCAGCGTGCTAAGTTTGAATAAATTGTGAAACTTAAAAACATTTTCAACCTTTTTTTATATTTATTTACAATAATTTTGTAATGTAATTGGCATTTTAGGCCACGAAACAAACCAACAAAACAGCAATTTTGCACTGTACACTAATATGGGTGCATATGGTGGCCTAAAAAAAAAAAGTGCTTCAGTGTAACGGACAATCGGCTATATCGGATGACCCCCACCCTTATTAGTCCGTTCTACCAAGGTTCTACTGTATAAGAAAACTTCTCAGTTATGCAGTAACTAGAGAAAATAAATATACAGTCCTCGGGTTACGAATGACCCGGTTTACGAACAATTTGGGTAAGCTCCAAAATCTTCGTAGAAAAATTACCTCTAATCGTGTATTATTTTCGGTTTGCGAGTGGTCTTTGTATCTACGAACGGAAGGATCCATGTTGTGCTTCTACTCGCATTGCGTGATGATAATTGACTCCATCCAAAACAAATCTCTTACCCTTGCAAGCGGAAGTTCCGCCTTTACATCCTTGATCATCCAATCACAAATCTAATAGCGTTTGCGATTGATGTGGTAAAAGAAGTCTGGATACCACTACTG
The DNA here is from genome assembly GCF_024500385.1 of Phyllopteryx taeniolatus. Lineage (NCBI taxonomy): Eukaryota > Metazoa > Chordata > Actinopteri > Syngnathiformes > Syngnathidae > Phyllopteryx > Phyllopteryx taeniolatus. Next base: position 18,106,465 of record NC_084511.1, on the reverse strand, counting down.
TCATACTATATACAGTATGTTATTTATCGAATTATAGCAGCTGTTTAATTAAGACAACGAACAGTTAATGTCGCCGTAAATCACGTCAAAAAACAGCTGTACTCGCAGGCTTTCATTAGGCGAAATGTTCCGCCGATACGCACATTCAGCCATTCACAGATGCAGCTGCTGGCCAACTGTGTTTATGAATAAACACGGAAGTAGGTGCGATGTTGGCGTGCATACATTTTGCTACATAAGTAAACAAAGAACTATCCATTTTCTGAGCCACTTCTCCTCACTAGGGTCGCGGGCGTGCTGGAGCCTATCCCAGCTATCATCGGGCAGGAGGCAGGGTACACCCTGAACTGGTTGCCAGCCAATCGCAGGGCACATACAAACAAACAACCATTCACACTCACATTCACACCTACGGGCAATTTAGAATCTCCAATTCATGCATGTTTTTGGGATGTGGGAGGAAACCGGAGTGCCCGGAGAAAACCCACACATGCAAACTCCACACAGGCGGGGCCGAGGATTGAACCCCGGTCCTCAGAACTGTGAGGCTGACGCTAAACAAAGAACTAAACAATCAGAAATTAAAATGGCTCCGAAGAGGAAGCACTTGATGAGCGGAAAGATCTGTGCTGTGCTTCTCGTGTTGTGCAACTGTGATTTACTGTGCGTCACCCAATTCAACTAAGGTAGGCACTTTGTTGTTGTTGTTTTTTTGCTCTATTAGACTGACAAAAAAATGAGAAGGCACTCACTAGTGTTAGCGTGAGACATTAAAAAAAAAAAAAAATATATATATATATATATATATCAAAAAAAATGTGCAGCATATTGGCCAACAGAGCAATTCATCTTTTAAATGATAATGTGGCGTCCCACTTTCAGATATTTTTTCCTGAACAGAAAAAGAAAAGTTTCCCTGTATCGGTTTGTTGTGCCATATTCAACCAATGAATTGAATGAAAAGAAACTGAAAAAAGAAAAAAAAAACACCTCATTCAGAATTTCCCTCGTGTTATTATGGAAGAAGACTTCTTTAATGAGGAGATATAGTCCTCCTCCCCTTTCCCTCCTTAGTTAAAGTGAATGAACAATAAACTGTTATCATGTTGATTTATTTATAAATCTATGTAATGTTTTATTTCTTTATAATAGTGGATTTTCACTTAATTCTGTATTGGACTATATTTATTTTTAGCCATACACGTTGACTTTTTTTTTTTTTTAAAAGGTAAGTACAGTATAACTGTATAACTTTTGGGGCTGGAACGGTCAATTGCATTTGTATTCATTTAAATGGGAAACATTACCTTGGTTTAAGAATGTTTTGGGTTAAAAAGGGGGTCATGGAATGAATTGAGTTCGTAACCGAGGTTCCACTGTATTTCTATATTTTATCAATTTTTCTGCCTCTCATTGCAGCTCTTCTCATTCTCAGGTTTAAAAATAAAAGTTTGTTAAAATAATCTCACAAGTCTGTGTCTTTTGCTTGAATTGTGCTTGGCGGTCTGACTGATCTGCATTTCATACAATAGCTTCTCTGTTGCATGCGAACACCTACACTGCCACTTTCATCTATTCAGTGTGATCAGTCGCTATATTTTTATGGAATGACGACCAAAATAACATCTCTCGACAGACTGCGCATAAAATGGAAGGCATATATGAGGCTGATACAAGCCACATTAGTTTATGCTGTCGCAACCCACATCGCTTTGACCTCTAAAAGAAGTCATAGGAATCTTGTCATGAAAAATCAGTAACAGCGTTTAAACATCATGGCTCAACAACTTGCATACTTCTAAGTGAAATCAAATCTCTGATAGGTTAACACTCTTTACCACAAAAGAGGGTTCCCAAAGGCCTTCTCTCCTCTCCTCAATAGGAAACTGGTTGACTGGAGAGTTTGGAGAGTTTCACTTTAATTAAATGTAAACAAATAAAACAAAAATCACAGTCCCACCTTTGTGTCTCACTCAGATTGATGAAAAGAAAACAAAGATTATTTTCAAGCCTTCACCTTATTTTACTCCAGCCTGCCTGTCATGAATCCCTTACAACTATTGTATTTCATAGCAATATCTTTTATATCAAGCAAAATCTGAAGTGTATTAGGATGTGCCTCCCTTGCTGAAACACTTTGTGGTTAAAATCCTGTTGACAGAGGTGAGCTACCACACTTGGCAGTTTATTGCTTATGTCTTTCAATATGTGAGGTGTAATGACACAACAACACATTCCCATCCTAAAACAATGATGTATAATAACACAATACAAAGATCTCATTGCATATTTGCCTTTCAAAGGCTTTCTGAGACTAGTGTGCATGGCTGACATTCGCAAACAACACATAGAAGCAATATACATTGTCACATAATTCTATTAACTTTACATACTAAAAAGTAATTACACCTTAAGTAAAAATAGAAGAAAATATGGAGTTATTTATGTAGTACAAGAGTGCCTCGCTCATAATCTCTGTTTTAGTTCGACCCCAAAGGTGTTTGAAGGGGTTGAGGTCAGGGCAAGCATGCCTTTATTGCTATAAATATATAGATATCATGCTGGAACAGAAAAGGACCTTCTCCAAACTGTTGCCACAAAACCGGAAGCATTAAAACCATCACAGCATGCAAATAATCTATTTGTGTCTTGCAAGAAACACATTTGGTGCCTGCTAATGTCAATGATTGATATAAATATATATATATACATTTGAGCGCTTACAGTAGGATTCCTTAAAAGCTACACTTCAATGGAAAACTTATTGTGTGAACTAATTTGAAGCTTTCCAGTTGTGGACATCGGAGGTGAGCAGATGCAGAGGAATTATTATGCAGGATACAGAGCAAATATGTTAAATTTGCACAGGTCGTTTCAGGGTAAAAGAGACAGTCAGCTCTCTCTTTGCTGCAAGGCAAGATTTAGCTGCACTGGCAAAGTATTTGACTTTTTCCACAGGATTGACACTGCCCTCAAAGTCAGTTTTGCTTGGGAATATCAGACAAGATTCATGAACAAACTCATCCTGGAATACTGCACGGTCTTCTCTTTCAAATATTTAGTTTCCAAGAACCTCCATGTTTTCTACTTCCTCTCTTTGCCATGTCCATTTATATTTGTTTATTTTCATCACTCAATTTACTACATAAACTAACATACTATAAAACTTTACAAAATTATTAGGGCACTATTAAATATAAGATACTGAATTCAGGAGCAGAAAAAAACATTAGTTGTTCAATGTTACGTATGATTAATTCCTGACTTCTCACCCCAGTGAGCCAGCTCAAATTCAGGTAAAAAAAAAAAAAAAAAATAGAGAAATTCAGTTTGAAACGCCTCATTCCTGTTCAAAATTGTAAAACAATGACACTATAAATGAAAGAGTCCATATTAAAGCACTTAATGACGGTGGTGGTCTCTGAGATTAATAGGTTGTGGTGGTAAATTTGTTAAGCAAAGTGTCTATTGCCCCAAGCCTTTCCAGTCACCACAATAGCTTGATGCTATCAAGACTAAGAGCATGCAATGCAACACTTACAGTATTTTATCGACATATTAACCAATTGAGGAGATGAGGAAACAAGCGTATGGGCTACAATTCACTGGAGATGCATAAGAAAGCTTGAAATCTACTTGATGACAGGCCATGAGTAAGTTTAATGTAGGTTGTGTTGTGGCTCTGGGTGATCATTAGACTGTTATCTCCGGGTCTTCATTCTATCGCTCCATGGAACAATCCAGCCAAGCTGATTCACCTTGGAGCTAAGCCTACTTGCAAGGTATTACACAGCCTTCACTCAGTTAAACTTCAACCTGGACTTAAGCATCAAATACAACACTCTTCTGACAACCCAAAGAAAAATCTATTTAATACCAAGGAAAATTATTTGTCATAATTCAACTCTCATATTTTACAAAATTTACTTTACCAAGCCATGTCGTAAAACAAGACATCAGTAATACAGCTGCAGTATTTATTTCCTGGCTTTTACACCGGGATCTGATATACAACCGGGAAGATTTTGTTTGAATCCGCCTATTTTATATGTGAGCAATAGTATTGGAATGTGATTAACAGGCGTGTTAATCACATGATTGTAAATTGATTGTCCAAACACAATTGCGCTGAATGTACACACTCAGTGACATATTTGTGTTTTACCAATGAAGACTACATTTATATGAGTTATCACCATGCAGTGTTGTACCTGAACGAGTTCAACGAACGAAAGTTCATGAACTAGTTCATATTTTGGGCGAATGTGAACTGAACTTAGTTAATTTTTCCCCGAGAACACGCTCATTCTGGCGTCTGTGAACGCTTTTCCAATGAAAGTTCATTTTCATTTAAGTGCGCCAGGTTTTGTTAGGGACTTCCATGACAAAACCCGTCTGAAAACACTATATATGAGCCTTCACATGTCGTAGTTTAGCAACCCATTCAGTGAGTGCAGCCGCCATTTATGTTTACATGCATGAGATGCGTTCAGGGACACGGCGTAACTGGGAGAAAATGTGTTCTCAGTTAGGAAAATTATTATTTGTATCAGAATGCTTTAGTTAAAACACTGTATGATCACACTGTCATAATATGGCATTGATTCTGTTTTGTAATATAATACTGGATAAGAAAAGTTATCGATGTCGTTTCACCATTGTTCCTGTTATACTGTGTACTGTGTATACATTAAGAACAAAAGTCCTGTTTTTGTTTTAATTCCTCATTTATAAAAGATCATTCAAGCAACAGGTTTTTTTTTATGTTTTTGAGATTGTAGGGTGAAAGCTGAATCTGGCTACTAGTGTGCGGTGAATGGGTGGCAACAATGGGACAATAAAATGGCAGTATTTTGTAGGTAATAGCCAGTCAGCAACATACAATATTGAAAGAAAAAAAAAAGGAACTATGAAATACTTCATTTTTTGAACAGTGAACTTAGTTCAAAATTTTGAATTATGAACTATGAACTGAACTAGTTCATTTTTGAAATGGTGAACTCAACTTTGAACTAGCTCGGATAGAAAATGAATTTTCCCAACACTGGTTATCATAATCTACTGTTTGCAGTGGAATTATTGAACAAAAATACAGACACTACACCAGAAAATGGAAACAACTCATTAACAAGAAAAATACAGAGGTCACGGTGGAATTTGAAAAAAAGAACAGCTACTAAGAGGCCTAAAAAAATAGGAATGTTGAGACAAAGATTGACCTTAAGCAAAGTGATGGACAGGCTAATGCCTTGAGAAAGAAATACAAACAACAGCACAATTAATTACACAAGTCAGACATGTTAGCAACAGTTCTCAGCGCTGTTAGATAGATATGGACAAGAAAAGAATGCCACATGTAGAATTTAAAGTAATTTAAAGTAAAGGTCTATGTTCAGGCGAACTGGAAGAAAATTACTTATCCTGTCCTATCATCACAAGCTTTGGCACTAAGTACTGTATTTTAATTCTGTTTAAATTCTGCCAATCCACAGCCCAACCACAGTGTGTCTTTGCGCTAAGATGAGGACAGCTTCCAGAAGATACTGAAGAGTTCACAGGTTCGGCCAAACAGCTCTTATCTCCAGCTGGCAGCTGGAAGTGGCAGAAATAATTCAATTTAATAGCCATTGCTGTTGCATGATAATGGCCACACGCCTGTCATAATGGGAGACTTCTCACCTTTTTACCCCCATAGCTTTGCTTCTCCTCCACAAGCAACTGGTTTAAAGCAGTAGTAGGTTAAAAACACACACACACACGCATTTATATATATATATATATATCTATATATATATAGATATATATATCGATACATATATATATATATATATCTATATATCTATATAGATATATATATAGATATATCTATATAGATATATATATATATATATATATATATATCTATATATATATCTATATAGATATCTATATAGATATCTATATATATATATATATATATAGATATATATATATATATATATATATATATATATATATATATATATATATATATATATATATATATATATATATATATATAGCATGGTGGCCGACTGGTTAGAGCGTCAGCCTCACAGTTCTGAGGTGCGGGGTTCAATCCCCGCCTGTGTGGAGTTTGCATGTTCTCCCCGTGCCTGCGTGGGTTTTCTCCGGGCACTCCGGTTTCCTCCCAAAAACATGCATTAATTGGAGACTCTAAATTGCCCGTAGGCGTGAGTGCGAATGGTTGTTAGTTTCTATGTGCCCTGCGATTGGCTGGCAACCAGTTCAGGGCGTACCCCTCCTCCTGCCCGATGACAGCTGGGATAGGCTCCAGCACGCCCGCGACCCGAGTGAGGAGAAGCGGCTCAGAAAATGGATGGATGGATGGATATATATATATATATATATATATATAGTTTCAGGTACATAGGACAACATTGTAAAAAATGATTCTAGTTCCCATGGATCTGCACAAATGACAAATGAAGAAAAATGTATGTCATATTCAACTTATTTCCACATACAGTATATGTGGGTTTATCACATGACAAATTTAGGTGATGTGATTAAACCTCTCAAAATCCAACCCCACATTCACGCCGTGAGAGGTGGAAACAGGTAACGTGTGGGATTGCCAGGCAGCGGGAACTACGGTGGGTGGTTCTGCCTGCCCCCTACCTGGCGCTAGTATTATTATTATTATTTTAATATGCTTTATTTTACACTTTAACAACACAAACATGGCAACAATCACTTTCCATGAAACGTTTAAGTTCCTGTAAAGTAATAATAAAAAAATGTATTGACAAACCACAGAGAAGAGTGTTATTAACAAGCCTGCCTAACTTAAATGAATGGGAAAATAAGTATGTAAAATGAGGCTCCAAGATTGTGAAACATAGAGACATCCTCCCAGCTCTCAGATGCTGTGGGCATGGCCACTGAATGAATTGAAAGCAAGCCCCGTACAACTTTAACTTGTTAGTCATATGTAATCGTAGATCCAGCATATGCCTACACATATGCACAAACATATCTGCTTAAAGCTTTTGGTGGCTGAAATATATCCCACCAAGTCATTGCAGAGCTTTTCCACGCTGGGTCGAGAGGCACTACTAGCCTCCAGCTAACTCACAGGCTAACAGGCGTCCAAATGTCATGGGGTCGTCCAATATGTCACCGCCTCACTCTGTTTTCTCGTGTGTTGGTCCACATAACAGAAACAGTTCAGGGAAAGTTAACCGTTTATTAAACCCAGCAGCGCGTTATTCAGCCTGTGGCACACACTATAGACATTTGATCACATACTTCACGCTAGTTACAGTATACAGTATGACCACAATGCTTTGCATTTTAACATATTACGGTAGCCCGAATAACACAAAATGCATCACACTTGGTAGAAATGGGCGAAGTTATTATAACTAAGTAACTCGCAATTGTGCTGGATGGCCCCTGATGGAATGAAGGCACTGAGTACTTACTGTATATAGAGGGGGAGGGCCAAAGTGAGTACCTGGGCTTCATTTTAGCCACGTCCCACAAATCCTGACAACTGTAATGATGAAAAGTCTTTTCACGTTTCCAGCAATTATCCTCCAACATATATCAACAAATCTCTGAATTCACTTTACTGGGTCTTTAACATTGCCAATGGTGCATTAGCGATATGATAAACATAAACACACACAGACACACGCGCACACACACACACACACACACGCACACAATACATAAAAAGAGACAAATAAGTCAATAAAATAACATCATTAAAGACAAGATATATTCATCTTAATGCAGTGGGTAATTCCATCAGGATGTTAAATATGATCTGTCTATTAATTAATTTTCATGATTTAATGTAAGTCACTGATGGTGTAGTGGTACACTCGCCTGACTTTGGTGCGGGCAGCGTGGTTTCAGTTCCCACTCAATGACGGTGCGAATGTGAGTGCAAATGGTTGTCTGTGTCTATATGTGCCCTGCGACTGACTGGCGACCAGTTCAGGGTGTACTCCAATAAAAAATTGGGACAACCTCGCGGGCCAAACTCAATGTTTAATGAAAAATCACTGCAATGTGGATGTTTCCCTTCTCTGCAGAAATGTAGCGTTAAAGTTTATCATATGACAACAAACTTAAATTTTGCTTAAACACTGAATCTGGAATAAACAAACTTGAATATTATAAACACATGAGAAACCTAATTTGCGATAAAAGACAGTGGTATTTGTTTTTTGTTTTGTATTTAAATAGATAACATGAATTCTTCTGTCTCTCTATCGTCTATTTATCTATCTCCAATTACCTTTCTTTTTTATGTCAATCTTTTTTCAAAGGCCAACAACAAAACAACCCAAAAAAATAAGAATGTCCTTCAATAAAAATCCAAACTTCAAACTATTAACAGTCCCTGCCAAGGAGTTGATAAAGGGCATTCAAAAAAACATTAATTCAATTATGTTATATTCTCTGTTACAGCCACGTTGCTCCGCACACGACAAACAGGTCTGTCTTTAGTGAACAGATAATCTACCTCCCACCTGTCTTGGAAGTTAACCGTTTTCCATCTTTCGTTTGGCAATTTTTGGGGAGGGGAAATGTAAATTTGCTCGAGGAGACTGGTAGCATGGTTGTTAACGACTGCAACAGAAAGGGAAGGGGCGCTCGCCGGTCTAGACTGGCCAACACAGTAGCAAAGCATTCTGGGATTTGTAATATTAATGGTGCATGTGCTATATACTGGCGGGCCACCTCTAATACACATTTAATATGGTCTTGCGGGCCAAATATAATTACATCGTGGGCCAAATTTGGTCCCCGGGCCTGAGTTTGACATATAAGCTCGAGATGCTCCATATGGGAGCATTCGGCGTGTCGTCCCCAAATGGTCACGTGGTGTGTCGGTTGGCAAAAAGCCTGTCCAAGTCAATGGGCAACAGCGAGTCAAAGAGTTATTAACGCTTTTTCCCCCCGTTAATTAATAAATGGTAGTGTCATGTTGGGTTATGGGCTGTACATACAGATTAAGTCAAAAGTCATGTGCGTTTTCCCAGTCTGACCATGGGCAGTCGAGTAAACTATAATTTATGTGTGGTTGCTCTATGGTTAAAATGTTCAAATGTTCTGTCAAGCTTGACAACTTAATATGAAATGTAGTTAGCACCATTTCTATATATATGGTGTTTACTGAGGCGGCAGGGTTAACTTTAGCTTACATCGAGGCATGTGTTTGCTAATTGTTTGGCTATACTAAATAATATCATGAATACAATATATCATATGTCAAGTTTAAATACAGGATTAACATGAAAAATTGACAGGTACAGTATATTTCCCCCAACACGATGGAGGTTGCCAGAGAGATGTTGAAAAGTGCATCAAAATTATTTGCCTGCCCAACTGTCATTCCATGAAAAAGTTTACACTCTCCGAAGGTTATATTATAAAAACAAGATATAGTATAACCCTATAAATTACATAAACAAGAATAACGTCTGGAGACAACTGACGAGACAACATAACATTAGGAGACTGATCGCTCCTGCTTCTCGACTCGACCTTTTTTTGTCTACTTTTAAGTAAGGTGTTTCAGCCTTTTGGTTTAAAAGCCAGTTATGAAGTACTTTAGTTGGTAGTACTGTAACAGTGAACGCCATGCCATTTATGATATGTTTGGTCTAATATTGGTTTCAATCTATTTGCTCTGAACATTTGGAAGCTGGACATCACATGACTTTTAGCTGTCCTCAGCATTGAGAGCAAGCGTGCAAAGTTACTGGACCTAGATATTTGTTTTGCTGGCCACCATAACAAAAACAGTCTTAAATTGGCTTTAAGATCATTGTGAATATAGATGATGAATGTGGATAAATGCTGCAGACTGTGTGAAAGAGTGTGACTAAATGTAGATAAATATTTCTAATAAAAACTTACAAGGACTGGGTTAGTGTTCAACATTAAGCTATATTATACATGTGAAATGCATAAAACTTACCAGGGAATGGGAATGTTTTCATTACTTGACAGGAGACAAAAACATTTGAGTCGAGTGAGAGGAGCGAAAATGAAATCTGAACTCGGAATTTGCGTGTTATGTCTTTGTGTGTGTATGTGAGGGGGGTAGGTTTAACTTTGATGAGGTAATGCCGTTGCATTACCTCTAGTATTCACCAAAACTCCCCGTGAGGCACCTTTTTCCGCTTTATGTTGAGAGCTCTTTAGCTCTCAGTGAAGATTATTTTTATATATTATAAAAATTATGAGGTGCACAATTAATTTACATAAATTGCTTTCCAGAGATATCAGTTTAATTCATTCCCGCTCATCCCTGAGGAACATTGTTTATCTAAAGAGAGAAATTAGAAGAGTGGGTTTAGCAAAATGATGGTTCTGCTATGTGACAAAAGGCAATGTGATATTAATTGGCTGGTCTGTGTGAACATGTCTTCTTCTAATCTCCCTCCCTCCAGCACTTTGTACATCTCGTTGACACCCACACGCATACACAAGAACACACACACACACACGCACACCTCCACACACACACATGCACATACACGCATGCACACACACACACGCACACACAGAATAAGTTTATATTATTTATTCCTCAACAGCTGTAAGAAGAGGACAGAATTGTTGTTCTTCAGATAATTTTACCTACTTTCATGAAGTTCATCAAAACAGGACTGTTGGCTTTATTCAATGGATGCCTTCATTGACTGACACAATTAATTAGCCTATCACAAGTGTCAGTTATGCAAAACTGTTCAGTATCCTTTATCCAGACTTCAATTTGTCACCTCCTAAGTCTTTGTATGTTGTTAATAAACAAGACTCTCATAAGCAACGTTGAGATTATTTCATACAACGCTGGGTTTGCAAATTGACAAATGAGTTCATTTGCAATGCTAATGTTTCTAGCAGTGGTTAGATTACCGAAGAGAAAAACATCAACTTAAATGGCATAACAAGCAGCAGCAGCCTATAGCTACAGGGCGCACTAACAAAGGTTACGGCAACTCGGGCTAATGTGGGCAAAACTAGAGTAATACAGTATTGTATTAGTGTTTGTCTCCCTCTGTTTGTTATTTAGCAGGCAACTTCCTGGTTCATGTAGGATGACCGACAGATGGGTGGAGTCATTCAGATTTTTGGGATGGACAGTTCGATCGATGACATCATGACAATAAGTGAAAATAAATTCCTGGATCTGTACCTTTAACCATTTTTCTTTTGGCCTTAGCACCAAACTAAAATCAGTTAGTATTTCTCGTGCACTATCCTGCATCAAATAACTCCTGTGAACAAGTAATTAAAACAACAATGCTCAAGATGACCCAAGTCTTTTGCATCACGTTTTCAACTGCAAAGTACCAGCTCAGTCTGCCTTTGCTCTACTTGCCTAAGTTTGAATGGAATAAGGCGACATCAGTAGTTGTACAGAACACTTTACCAAACGACAACAATGGAGGAGAAAAAGGGTTTAATTTAATTTGAGATGAGATTGGGTGCAACAAGAAAACAGAGTGGCAGAGCAAGTTGGAGAATGTGGAGTACCATACTGCACCTCCAGAGCTGGACAGGATTTATTTAGCAGTAATCGAGCCATGTTGGTACTGTGCAGTGGAAAAAAGGCATATACCATATGCTTGGCTGTGGGCTATTTTTAAATCTTTGGGGCCTTTTCATCAAGTATTCCACTATAAACCCCTGTTAACCTGCATATAACCCAGGTGATTTACTAAATTCCGGTAGATGCTCGCACACAATCTTACCGGAGAAGGCCTAAACCCATCATCAATCCCTCAGACTTGATGGCGTGAACTCGCCATTCAAAAGATATCCCACCTAAAAGCGTTCATTAGAAAGCACTGAAGTGCTGCTACAGCGAGGAAGGTAAAACTAGAACTAAATGCAATTTTATCCCTGGCTCTGGTGCGTGAGACCTGTATGTGAAAAAATGGACTGGGACTGACTGGGTAAAAGGCATAGACTGGAGCTTTAGGCCACTGAGGGAAGGTAAGCTGGGCAGACATACTTCACTGCACTGGGCCTCCTTCGGCAGTATAATCACTGTATGTAGATCCACATTTTTATGTGTGTGAAATTACCCTCGAATTTTTATGGCCGTGCAGTACATTGAGGGGCACATGGAACAGAGATTAAAGCAGAACTTCTTTATTCCACAGGATGGGTCTAATTTTAAGCGTTCTGGTTGACAGCACCACCTATCTCCCACTTACAATGCCGTTCTTTTGTCCATTCCAAACAAATGTACTAATTCTGTTTCTAACACATAAAACAAAAACACGGCCTCCTTACCCCTCCATCACCCTTTTACAACTGAATGGAATATTATTGAGGGAGTTTCTACCTAACTACTCTTGTGGACAGAGAATGGCCTCTCTGCCAGGCATTCTAACGTCTGTCCTTTTATGCATTCCAAAACAATGATTATATATGTGGTTTGGGGCATGCCTCTAACTTGGAGCATAAATAGTTGAGTTTTTCCACACCAACTCAGGCTAGTCTTTCCTAACTTAGCCTAAATGTATGAACTGATGAAGTCTGCTCAGATGAGAGGGGGAACGTCTTCTAAACAACCAGAACAGTCAAGTTGCGATCGATTCACTGCCCTGAAAATGGATGGATGGATAGATGGTGTGTTGAGGAAAAAACATTGATTTGCTTTTTGTTGTGTTTTTTTTTTTATGGGAGTAAACCTTTTTCCTTTGGAGTGCAGTGGTGGCAATTTCTACACTTTATCGTGATCGATGTTTCACAGCACATCTGAACAGAGCATTAGAGAACACTGAGGCAGGATGCTACCAATGTGATAGTGTGAAAGGCATCAGCAGTCTGCGTCTGAACTACAATGTTTTTTTGTAATAGAATTGTTATTTTGAAGATAGAGATTTAATCCTTCTCACAGAGCAGATCTTATACACACAAATAAATCCACTCATAACCAGGGGCTTGCAAACATAAGCAACAAGCACAAATGCTTCCATGAATTGCCTTTGACAGCGAGGAAGTGTAGAAATTGGATTCATGAAATGTCTTGGGAATGACCTTTGTTTCCGCTGAATTAAAGTTACGGTTCATTGTCAATGTTTTACTGAGGTATTCCATTGGTATTGTGTGACAAATTAATGAGATCTGTTGTATAAATACTGTATATTTGTTCTTTACTTGCATGACTATTAATCGAATATTCTCTATCACTGAAACCGTGGTTTATCATACTGGTCTTAAAGCAAATGCCCTATTAAAGAACCAAAGTTTCTGTGCAAAGAAATTTTGTTATGCACAGACAGGTATGAAAAAGCATAACCACCAAATGCATACTTCCACTACAGAGCACTCTTCCTTGCTTTACATTCATGGTACTGTTTCTGTGTTTTTATGAAATGTTTTGGTATGAAACAGTTTCTTCTTGTGCTGAAACAAAAGCATGTATACAGTATATTCACATGGATGTCATGGAACAGTGACAACATGAAACCATTTTTATTCTCCTGACTTGCTTTGAAAGTAAACTCTTCCAAAGCAAGAAAGCTGGTCAGGAATATGGTGAAACATCTTTTCAATTAACACAGGCATTTCAGTGAAATTCCTGGGTCTTTGTCATAACTAAACTTACAAATGTATCTACTCTAAGGAAGCTCATTTATTAAGGATTTTATTTTCATGAACTTGAATAGAAGCATGATGGATCCGCAAGAATCTTGAATCATAGGTTAGTAGCTATTTGACAAAACAGGAGTCCATGGCAAGATTACCACACTGCATTTGCTATCCTTGCAAACATGGAACCACAAAGCTTCAGCTAGGCACAAAATCAATTTGAGGAAAGTGTTGGCAACAACAAAATCTCCCATTGATGTTATGATGCCTGCCTACCTCTAGGTTTTCTAGCCGCACAGCAGGATGGCTGTCACTTGTGATTTATGATCCGTTTTGCCTCAACACATCACTATAAATCACTGTCAGCACAATTAGCCAGCTTTGCTGTTCACTGCATGTGACGTTCCATTAAGGTCAAATGCATGTTGGATTTTATTTCATCTATATTGGAGGATGAATCGTCTTTACAAGAGCGAAACCCCCTAAAAATGGGATACATTTCATTTACATAGCAATCCAACAGTGTGTTCAAAAAATATACATTATTCCAGTTTGACATTGCTACAGCTGTCAGAACGATGCACGAGTCTAATGTTTCCATGTTGACATCTCTAAAAAAAATCTCTATGGGCAGATTTCATTCAGAACATAGTCATGACTCATTGCCTCACTGAAGTGAATTCTGATGCTTCACACCTAAAGGAGTTTACCATTAGAAATTGCAACAATCGTGAGACATATTTATTATCTTTGGACCTTGGACAGACAAGAGACAAACCAGACATTGATAGTTGTGCCACAAGCTTCAGAAAGCAGTAAACAGTGGGCAATACATCAAGAAACACACCCGCACACACACTCACACACATACACACAGTATATATATATATTTAGATTTTAGCAAATGGCTGAAATGTAACAAAAAGAGTGAAAATTTTAAAGGGGTCTGAATACTTTCCGTACCCAATATCTCTCTCTCTCTCTCTCTCGCTCTCTCTGTGTGTGTGTATATATATATACAATACAATGTGTAAACAATAATTGTTTCCTGATGTTGACAGAGTGGGCGGTGTAACTCCACCTCCTCCTGTCTTTGATCTACAGATCGATGTTTGATTAAAGGAAGGGTGGCTGCATCTGTGCAAGCACCTACACACTCATATGAAACAACATAGCAACCATGAAAAGATTAATGAGCAGGCAAAGCATGACCACATCTTTTATTAGCCCGTCTTTTCAGTATTTTCCCTAGTCTCGCTCTTTCCTGCGGGATCAAGGACCTCATGTATATACATTAAATGAGGGCATTCTAGCATACTAATTTATGATTATAACTCTCATGGTACACCTCACTTAACCATTATGTTAATAAGGTCGTCCATTGCCCAAGTGCGTTAGTTAACAAATCCTTTAAATGGCTTCACACAGCATCTTGGATGTATTTATCGAAACTTATCCATCCATCTACTGTATCCATCCATTTTCTTTTCCTGGGATTATTTGTGGGAAAGCTCGAGCCTTTCCCAGCTGACTTTGGGTGAAAGGCAAACTACAGCCAGGTCTGTAGGTCTGACTGACTGGTCGCCAGTCAGTCACTGGGTAGAGTACATATAGATAGACAATTCACATTCACATTCATACGGTCACTGAATGGAAATTGAACCTTTGGTGCCTGCACGCAAGTCAAAGCCACTACACTGTCAGTGACTCATCTAAACTATTTATAGTACAACAATGACAGTAATTCAATGATATTTAGGATGTATTATTAAAGACATACAAACATAAAACTCAAAGGGTCTGGCTTAAAGTCTCTTTTCTAGTTCATCCAAAATGTGTTTAATGGGTAGAGGTCGGGGTTCTTAGGTTCTTCTACAGTATGTCATACTCACCCAAGCATGTATTGACAAATCTTGCTGTGTACATTTGGGCGCAGAAAAGTAAAGGGTCTACTACAGTGCTAGCTTACAGGCTACGACTTCCTTGCTAATCCAGGACATGTTATAACACAGCTGTTTGGCAGCACATGAGCACAATTAATGCAAAGCTCTGTATTTACTGTATGAATGGCAAAAAAGGCAGGCAGTAAAGTGAAGTAAAAATGTAATTTCCTTTTGTCAGTATGCCTATCCAATTGTTGTGTAGCAACCTCACTTTCTCCTCTGATGTTTTGAAACAAACTGAGCTATGGGGTAGGAGGTTGAGGTTAGCAGAATGTGGACTGATTGAGTGAGGATAAGAGTGTAATGGATAGATGTGACCGCCAGAACCTGGCAGCAGTGATGAATGGATCTTTCCAAGATGAAGCAAGACATTAGAGAACAGTGATGGAGTGAATCATATTTGAACAAGTATGTGCACCTGTGCACACCTTAGTGACTGTGTGGGTGAACACAAGATAGAAATGTGTGTGCACATGAAGAGGAGTGTCCCAAGCTGCAGGTTGCAACCCCTGACAGTGGCCCTCCAAGATGGAAAAAGTGATGTGAAATTGATGTACTGTGGGTGCCATCTGAGGGTGACTAAGATGAATCTGTGCATCTGATTACAGGAGAAAAATAGCAAACATCAAGGAGATGGAAATGGCAAACAAAGACTACCAGAAGGGATGGGGAACACACAGCACAAAAAAAGACAGGATGATAGAAAACACATAGAAAACAATCTCCTGGATATGTAAATAGATGACCAAATCATACTGAGCCGGAAAATGCATCACAAAACAAAAGGAATGTTTTATAGTTATGTAACTACTTTTTTTTGTTGTTTTTTTGGGGGACAAAGCATGCAGAATTTAAATATAAGAATAAGAAGATAAGATAATCCATCCATCCATTTTCAACACCGCTTATCCTGGTTAGGGTCGCGGGACGCTGGAGCCTATCCCAGCTGACTTCGGGCAAAAGACAGTCTACACCCTGAACTGGTCGCCAGACACATATAGACACGGCCAACCATTTGCACTCACATCATCACTGAGTGGGAACTGAACCCACGCTGCCTCCACCAAAGTCAGGCGAGTGTACCGCTACACCAAGATAAGATAATAATAATAATTATTATTATTATTACTTACTTGCCTGTGCCCTCCCACACCAATGTTTTTGGCTATCGACACCAGGTATGTGTATTTAAAGACAAGTTATTGACGGGAAAATTCGCAAACAATTATTCAATGCATTATTCTCATTACACAGTGACACTAATTTTGCCTTTGAAAGTGAAATAAGATTTGGGCGAACCGATCATCAACCCATCAAAACTACATATTTTGTTTTACAGGTGAGATAAAGTCGGGGAGCAGGTGCAAGAGCAGCGCTTTGCTTCATTGACCATGTGCCTCAATGCCCAGTCTGACAAGCAGTCCGCCCCAGCTGCCCAGTAATATCGATAAATCTGTCTCATATCCACGTGTTCCGAGGGTGCCCTCTGGGTCGTGACCACCAGCCAAAGGTCCAGTCTTCATTTACTGTTTGTCCTGAGCCATCATTCATAAAGCAAAACCAGAAGCACTTGGACTCTAAAGACTTTGACCTCTGTCTTTGGACGTAAATATCTAGAACAAAAAACACTCTGGTTAAGGGATTCCATAGCTCCCGAGCCCAGACTTCCACTGACTTCATGAGCACAGTCACCAGAATCAGCAGTGGATGTCGCTGCCAAATTCGGTTATCCTGTCCACACTTATACCCCAGATGCGAGGAGTCGCCAGGACGAGGGGCCAATTTCGAATGGCGGCTCACGGTCGGTATGCGTCACAGGTTGTACCTCTAACAGGAAGCTCATCCATCTCAGTCAAATTACCCACCTAAAATAGAATATATATATATTATGTATTTAGAATATATATATATATGTATTACATATTTCTTCAAATGTCAGATTTTTGTGATATAAAAATAAAGAAATAAATAAATAAGACCAAGATGAATCACTTCAAAACTTTTTACGGTTAATGTGACCTTTAACTTGTACAGCTCAATTGAAATATTTTTTTTTTTTAATAGAGAGGGGAAGTCAAAATAAATAACTGAGATAACCTGGAATAACTTCAGAATTAACCAATCAAATTCGAGCAAAATAGTTGGAAGTTCTGCGATTGGCTGGCAACCAGTTCAGGGTGTACCACGCCTCCTGCCCGATGACAGCTGGGATAGGCTCCAGCTTTCCCGCGACCCTTGTGAGGATAAGCGGCTCAGAAAATGGATGGATGGATGGAAAGTTGGAAGTCAGCACATACCTGCAACCATTTGAAGTGACTCTGATTAACTCTAAATAAAGTTTAGCTGCTCTTGTAGGCTTTTCCTGACAATGTTTTAGTCCGGGGGGTGGGCGGTGGTAGATGGGAAAGATGGCCTTCCTAAGAATTTCACTTGAAAACTCCACACTGAAATAGCAAAAGGCTGCCTCAAAGACCAAAAAAAGTTCCATGTTAGTGTATTTATTTAACTGTACGTTTGTTTCTTTTTCATCCAACACCTTTTCATTCAATTTCATTTCAAATGTTGGCCTAACGTTCTGAATACATGACCTCTGGTAGCAGACACTTAAATCCATCTTGGACAGAGCAGAATGCTGAATGATTGCATCCATCGAGTTCCCTATCTGGCGAGCGTGAGTGTCAGCAGATGCTCTGTGCTACTCCCCACACATCGGAACATATGGCTCTATTCAGAGAGGTGCACTTGTATGAATATTAATACACTTTCAGCATGCAATAAGTACCCTCACAGGAGGCCAGTTTAACGTGAGTGAACACTGGTGGAATGTGTTAAAATGATTCATCCCACAAGTTAGGATGCTGAGAGAGTGAAATGAAAGATGGCCCCATCAACAAGCAATTTCACCCTTCTGATTATGGTTTTATTGTGTTGTCCTGTTGCACAGTTAATATTCTGTCTCCCCTTATCCATCACAATTCAGCATCCAATCTGACAATTAATCTTGTTCCCAAAAAACAGTTAAATTAGTACAGGTGTACATATGTGTTCAAGATGGCATTCCGCTGGCAGCTTTATCTATCCATCCATTTTCTATTGAACTTGTCCTCATTAGGGTCACAGGTGAGCTGAAGGCTGTCCCTGCTGACTTTGGGCGAGATGCACAGGGCACCCTCGAATGGTCGCCAGCCAATCATAAGGCAGCGCTATCACTTCGCGAACAAAAACTGTCGAATCTAAAACCCCATCTTCGTTACAGGATATACTGTATGGAGCAACACAAGTATGAGTGTACCATCCATCCATCCATCCATTTTCTGAACCGCTCATCATCACTAGGGTCGCGGGCATGCTGGAACCTATCCCAGCTATCTTCGGGCGAGAGGCGTGGTACACCCTGAACTGGTCGTCGGCCAATCGCAGATGCGCGTACCCACTATACAAAAATATTTGTAATGAATTCAGAATTTTAATCATTTTTATTGGCCAAGTGCATTATAAACACATAAAGAAGTTGACAAACCAAGTACTACTACTGAGAGGAGGCCCTGGGGAAGACCCAGGGAACGCCGAAGAGACTATGGACTTCATTTTTGTGACTGGCGTAAATCCAGCGCTGCGCGTGGCATAACTCTGCGAGGAGACGGACGGGTTAGACCAGGTGAGGATAATTTCTTGGACCGGTGTATCCCAGCGCATTTAAAGGAGGGGACGTCTGTAGTGGTGTGGGCGTGTTCACAGCTGACTTCATTCCTCTCCAATGGAAGCTGCTCCTCCCATTCCCTCTAAATGTGGCATGCGAGTGTCACACTGTTAGTCTTGGAGGAAGAAGAAACTGATTTGCTCGGTTCCGGGAGGTCAAACCATGCAAAGTCCGTTTATAAGGAAGTACAAATACTATTGACTGGATAGAGTACTAGTACCAAGGCAACCATCCACGGCGTCTTCTTAGGTTGGGAAGTCTGCCAAATAATAGTGTAGCTTCCATAGCACGGCCACTGGGTAAGCTACATATTTTTTTACTGATTTGCAATATGTCGTTTTTTTTAAAATTATTATTATTATTTCGTTCATAATTGGCATAAACTATTAAGTGATTTGCTTGTAATGATAAGGTTTCCTACTGAAACGCATTCTGTATGAACATTTTTTAAAGTGAACACTGTAATAACTATTTTCGAGTCCACGGAAATAGACAAATCAAGGTTAGATTCACTCAGAGACAAGCCACTGGTGACAAATAATAATAAAACTTTATTTTATTCTGGAGAAAATAACATGCAAACATAAAGTATGTTTCTTTATGCATTCTTTTTCACAAAGAGGTGCTATATTTCTATGTTTATAATGTTGATCATATACACAAGATAATAACTTGGCCAAGTGTGAGTCTATCCTTCCTCAGCCTCAGGCAACCCATCTGGGACACTTGCATTGGTCCCTGGTTCTGTTTGACTGAATCTGTGCTCCTGCAGCACATGGGTACAAAGCTAGGTAGTCAAGTGAGGATAACACATCTGTAAACTGTCAGTACCATATGTTCTTTAATAATCTGCAAATATATTTTTATGTAAACTGTGATCCAGGTCCCCTCCTGGAGCTGTCACCTTATCGTGTTGGAGGGGTTTGTGGTCCTCAGTCGGAAAAGGGTGGAGTGCCTTGTCCAGGTCAGGGATGAGTCCTGCCCCAAATGGAGGAGCTTAAATATCTTGGGGTCTTGTTCACAAGTGAGGGAAGAATGGAACAGGAGATCAACAAGCGGATTGGTGCAGTGTCTGCAGTGATACAGACTTTGTATCGGTCCGTTGTGCTGAAGAAGGAGCTAAGCCGAAAGGTGAAGCTCTCAATTTACCGGTCGAGTTACGTTCCTACCCTCACCTATGGTCACGAGCTGTGGGTCGTGACCGAAAGAACAAGATCCCGGATACAAGCGGCCGAAATGAGTTTCCTCCGCAGGGTGTCCGGGCTCTCCCTTAGAGATAAGGTGAGAAGCTCAGTCATCCGGGACGGGCTCAGAATAGAGCCGCTGCTCCTCCGCATTGAGAGGAGCTAGATGAGGGGGCTCGGGCATCTGATTAGGATGCTTCCTGGACGCCTCCCTGGTGAGGTATTCCGGGCATGTCCCACTGGGCGGAGACCCCGGGGACGCCCCAGGACACGCTGGAGAGACTACGTCTCTCGGCTTGCCTGGGAACGCCTCGGGATCCCCTCGGAAGAGCTGGAGGAAGTGGCTGGGAAGAGGGAAGTCTAATGCCCCCACGACCTGACCTCGGATAAGCGGAAGAAACTGGATGGATGGATGGATGGTGATCCAGGTTTGCCCCAAAGTATATATTTGAACATATGCCCTTTAAAACACAATATGTAGACTTTTGTAAAAGATATAAAAAGTAATTCCTTTTTTTCTTTTTTTTGTTAAGATGAAGCACGAGTCGCATACTCATACAGTGCTAACAAAATACAATTAAAAGACAGGATTACAGTTTGTCAGTTGCTGCTTACAACGAAATTGCCATGAAATGTATTGAATAGACATAAGCAAGATTGCGCACCTATTGATGTCACAGTTTAAGACAGTAAGAGTGGTGCAGCTGTACTATAAATACAGAAATATAATGTTCCAAAAGCTATATTTTCTAACATAGTAAATTCATTACATCTTCACCACTGTTCATGAGTATGTGATGTAATTCTCATTCCCCGCTTCTTATTCCATGGTCTAATTGTACTAAAACCATGTAAAATATGGGTTTAAAACAGTGCCCTAATTCTAAGGTTGATGTATGACAACTAGAACAATTTTGAGATCCCTCGCAAACAATACATTACTGTCGCTTTTTTTTTTGCAGAGTTGCTGTAGCTTGATATGGGTATTGCATATACTGTTTATTGCTTTGCTCTGACATTTAGTGCAATATGTGTGACTTGTTGTTGTGTTCTTTGTTTCTTGTTTGTAATATAATGTCTTTGGACACTTTACTCTGTTGTTTTGCAATCATTTAGGAATATTTCTGAACATCCTGATCCTGTCTAAATTTCTGAGACAAAATGAAATATCAAGAACCCCTTGTTGATATCAGAATACCCCCTTATACTCACACACACACACACACACACACCGCCCAAATACCTATAATAAGTTGTTGAGAAGAGAGTGTGTACGAAGAGATCAAGGAAATTGGTTTTCTGCGAGTGATGAGTGGGCATAAGCTGTTCAATCACAGAGGCAGATTTTACTAAACCTGCTCCCGGAACTTCAATCTAGATAAGAGAGAAAGTAACTAAATCCATTCCACTCAATCTCCAAGGACTCATGGCTATCAGTCTCCTAGTAACACCTTCCAGAGAAACTCGCCAAATTATCCAAAGTTTGAATCAAGTTTATCCTAATACAGTGCATCAGTGTCGCTCGGCTGCTTTGTTTAATACATAATGACAGCCTTTGTGACAGAATGAAAAGGTGTGAACATGTGCTATACTCTATGCTGACTGACACTGATTCATCTAACAAACAGAGACTATGTTATGGCTTGCCTATCCAGAAGGTGGTGAATTATTCACTCTGTTGCTGGCAGTGGGCCTAGGCAGGCATGAAAGGCCTGGCTTCCACCACAGGAAGGGCTAAAGGATGGGAGTGTCTGTCACAACTACTCTGAGCTCTGAGTTAGGTTAGTGCAGAGAGCAGCCTGATGGCAGTTTGTTCATTAAGGGTCCCTTGCTAGGTGAAAACATCCAGTCAGTGTCAATTACACAGTAGCAGGTGGGCAGGTGTACTCTTGACTGTCGTGAGGAGTAGAACCATTAGGGCAGGGGTGTCAAACTCAAATTCACGGTGGGCCAAAATAAAAAATTGGGACAACGTCGTGGGCCAAACTCAATATTTAATGAAAGATCACTGCGATGAGCATGTTTCCCTTCTCTGCAGAAATGTAGCGTTAAAGTTTATCATATGACAACAAACTAAAATGTTGCTTAAACACTGAATCTGGAATAAACAACCTTTAATATTATAAACACATGAGAAATCTAATTTGCAATAAAAGACATCAGTGGTATCTGTTTGTTTAAATTGACAGTCCCATAAGAAAACACTTTAAATAGATAACATGAATTCTTCTGTCTCTGTATCTTCTATTTATCTATCTCCAACTACCTTTCTTTTTGATGTAAATCTTTTTCCAAAGGCCAACAACAAAACAACCCAAACAAATAAAATTGTCCCTAAATAAAAATCCAATGCTCAAACTATTAACAGTCCCTGCCTAGGATTTGATAAAGGGCATTAAAAAAACATTAATTCAATTACGTTATATTCTTTGTTACAGCCACATTGCTCCGCACACGACAAACAGGTCTGTCTTTTACTTTAGTGAACAGACAATCTGCCTCCCACTTGTCTTGGAAGTCCATCTTTCATTTGTCAATTTTTGGGAAGGGGAAGTGTAAATTTGCTCGAGGAGACTGGTAGCATAGTTGCTAACGACTGCAACAGAAAGGGAAGGGGCGCTCGCCGGTCTAGACTGATGAGCCAACACACTAGCAAAGCATTCTGGGATTTGTAATATTACTGGCGCATGTGCTGTATACTGGCGGGCCAGCTCTAATACACATTTGATATGGTCTTGCGGGCCAAATATAATTACATCGTGGGCCAAATTTGGCCCCCTGGCCTGAGTTTCGACATATGCATTAGTGTAAGCAATTAATGCCAAGAAGCAAGAGCAAGAACATCTGATGTGGGCAACTAATGCAAATTCCTCACAGGTACTCCACACAAGACATTTTCTGCAATATGTTCTGTAAAACTACTATTTATCTACGTTCAAGCTATCTTGAGTCGAAGGGAGACACTTTGTGAGTATCCCATTTATGAACATCAAAAATAATTCTGTAATGGTAGTGTAGCTTGCTGCGATTGGCTGGCAACCAGTTCAGGGGTTCTGGCCCGAAGATAGCTGAGATAGGCGGCAGCACACCTGCGACCCTGGTGAGGATAAGCCGGACAGAAAATGGATGGATGGATAATAATAATAAGTACGACATGACAGTAGTACATGAAGAAAATTATCTTTGAAAAAAATCCGCCATCCCGATCTTTTACCTCCATTTTAATTTTAAGAAACCACACAGCCCGAGGAAAAACAAACAATCAGGAAACTAAGGCGTGACTGACGAGTTGTCAATTACTCTTTAGCTTTCATCTCATTTTTTTAAATTGACAGCCTTCATGGTTGTTGTATTGTATGCTTGTTCGATGGTATCATTTTGTAGATGTTCTATAATCTATTGCACTTGTAGCACATTACATAACTCAACCATCCATCCAACCATTCATCAATCCATCCATCCATTTTCCACCGCTTATCCCAGGTCAGGTCACAGGGCAGCAGTTTAAGCATAGAAGCCCAGACTTCCCTCTCTCCTACCATTTCGTCCAGTTCTTCTGGGGGGATCCCAAGGTGTTCCCAGGCCACCTGAGAGACGTAGTTTCTCCAGGGTGTCCTTGGTCTTCCCCGGGGTCTCCTCCCGGTGGGACGTGCCGGGAACACCTCAACAGGGAGGCATCTGAAAGGCATCCTAACCAGATGCCCGATCTTGTTATATCGGTCACGACTCACAGCTCGTGACCATAGGTGAGATTGGGAATGTAAATCGACTGGTAAATTGAGAGGTTTGACTCAATAAAAATACATTTCAACTTGTGGTTGTTATGAAATGGTATCCAAAGGTTTTAGTACATCACTATGTTAAAACGTTACATTTCCTATTCCTGAATTTGTGGTATTAAGAATGCTGTCAGAAAACAATGGCATACTGAAAGTCAGTGTTTGTCACTGGCCACTGATAGTGTGGTGGTTCTCTCATGCCCCAATGCACAGCTCAGCAATACTCAGCTCGACTTACTTCAGTTTGCTGTGGTTGGTTTCCACTCCACTCCATAAGTAGTCTCAGGAAACTATGAAACCCATGCGAAACAAAAAAAACAAAAATGTAAATGTGGGTCACCCATCTTTACTTTTCTGCATGTTGCTTTTGGCCATGCTCAGGAGACACACTTTATTCAAGAGAGGACAACAAGAAAATAACTCTGGGAAAGTGGAGAGTGTGGAATGTACCGCAGCCGCAGTATTTGTACGTATGAGTATTTGGTCATTTCCAGCCGTATATAATCAATGTTGAATAACTCATCCATTATGAATTATTTTAAACAAATAAGCCAGCAGTGGTTACGGTATACAATCATGCTGAGAATCAATTTTGACTAGGTATTGGAAATAGTAAAATAGTTCACCAGCAGTGTGCTGTGGAATCATCTGTCACAGAATCAATTACTGTTGAACGCCCCCAATAGAAGAATCGCCCTGTAATTGACCAGCATTTACCCCATGCTGCTTTTTATCCAAAGTTAGCTGGGAGAGGCTCCATCTCCCCCATTACCCTGAAAATGGTGGGATGAAGTCGAAGTATTTTGGGATCGGGCTCACCAAAGAGTGCGGATAGAGCACAAACTAATGCAGGTCTATCACACATTTATTGAGGAAAAGGAGGTGCTGCCAAATTATCCTCTCACCTTTTATCACCTACACTTTGGGTAATGAATGAAGACGTACCCAGAAGCCACTATAATTAGTTTCTTTTACCAGCATATCTGGTCCTAGAGCTAGAGAGTGGAGTCCAGATGTTTGGGAGGTTGAATTGTTCCTTGGCATTGAGGAGTCAGTAGAGGTGGTTAGGACATCTAATTAGAATGCTCTCCCACTGGAGGTGTTCCAGGAATATCCAACTTAGAGACACTTCAGAGTAGACTCAGAACAATCGGAGTAGGATATTTTGGTCATATACTCTGGGAATGCCTTATATGAGACTGCAGGGGAAGCTAGGGTGTGATACTAGTCAGTTGCCTTCAAACCCAATTCTGAAAATTTTCAGAGTGGAAATAAAAGTGATGAAACATAAAGAAGGCTTAAATTACACTGATTCAATAAATATACTTTGCCAAAAATTGTCATGGCTTTAATATTGTGCTATTATCCTCCAAGAGACTTTTTTGTTTGTTTGTTTTTTCCTGTTGAAGTAAAGAAACTGAGATGTATTTTGTTAAAAATGTGAAGCTGCACAGTTGAACCTTGTCTGTTTCAGTTAGAAAGTTTTATACAATGCAAACACAAGAAACATTCACATACTGACGAATAAACCGAGCACAGATCAAATCATCAGCAGTCAAAACATGTAGTTCACCTCCTTTGGGTAAGAGATAACACCCATATAAGAATGTCCCTGTAATGAGATTTTTCTGATGGGTCTTCAACATGGAGATCGACCTTGTGGAGCACCTTTCCCTCATTTAAACCACAAAACCGTCTGTACATAATGTTATAATTAAATGGGTGACAGAACAATGGAAATTCGTATCTAAGTATTTTTTCATTTTCCCCTCTGAGCTCAAATTCCATTATCTTTTTCTTAAGAACTGTCAACGCATCAAGATTTCATCTCATATGACAGCAGTTTAATACTCTGTTCAGAGAGGTTGCTAAAATTAGGAAATTAAATGCTCAAAGTGTCAAAAAATTCTGACATTGTCACTAAAGTTAGATAAGCGATACGTGTCTGACCTTACAGTCGTGTTGTTTGCTTTTTTAAAAGCACTGCACCCCACCTAACCACACACACAGACACACACACAGACACGCACAAAGGAAGGGTATGACATTTTCTAAACTGTTAAAGAGCCCAGGTGCATGTCATTACCTATGGGAAGAAATGTCCTTAGCATCTACAGAAAGCAGTCAATGACCTATATTATATGCTGTTCACAAGACCCTAACATTGTGTTTAATTCAAGAACATACAAAAGGAAGTGACACACAGTATGTATTCTGTAATGTATTGGAAATATGTCTGAAAGATGTCTGAACAGGCTTTTTATTTTTGTAATTATGTATTTATTTATTTTTTAACGTGTCCAATTTAATCCGATCACTGTAGAAGTTTTGAGTTGTAATTTGTATATGTTACTGTAATCATTTTGTAGCGTATGAGAGATATTTTGTGCTCCATCTCCATTGTTTTTCTTGATCGTCACCGCTCACCAGAACATGACACATTCCGCTAATAAATACTTAATCAGGGTCAATAGGAATGCCCACCTCTGGTGGGGTTGATAGAATTTGGAGCATGCCATCACCATCAGAATTGGTCTAATTAAATTAAGAGACAACGCTTGTGGTATGCACGTAGACTTGTCCTCTAACCTGGAGCTTAACTCTCTGATGATAATGGACGACAGACAAAAGGAGATGTTTTGATCATTGATGGAAGAGGCTCCGAACCTTTCCTGGAAACAAATTCGAAGCTGTTTTCTTATGTTGTTGCGGCACGGTGGACACCGTGAACTGGTCGCCAGCCAATCATAGGGCACATATAAACAAACAACCATTCACACTCACATTCACACCTACGTGCAATTTAGTGTCAAGGTGTCAATCAGTTGGGTCGCACTCGTTGGCACTTTCAGCGGGTCTTGCGCCGCACTGTAAACTTTTAGCTGTTAGGTGCTTTGCTGAAACTATGACGGAACATCCAACTCCGGAAGCGTTATTAAGAGTCCCACTCACACAGAAATTCTCGGGAGGCCATGCCCCGATGCAATATGATTGGCTGCTGCATCATGGGAAGGGCAGGCTACGCAAATGTAACCAGAAGACCATTCCAAATCTGTGTCACTTTTGTACAAAAAAAACAAAAAAACAAACAAAAAAGTTGGAGATGGTTAGGGTCAGGGCTAGGGTTTTGGGTTAGGGCTATAGTGGGTTAGGGTTCGTGGGATTCATGATAACACTGCCACACTGAAGTCAAATACTTCTATTCCCACCTGGAAGCAGTACGGCATGTAGAAGTAACAACCACAACTTTAACAAGAGCTCAGAAACCTTAACAGGAATTCGGCAAGCTGATTGGCTGTAAATGTTGAATAGTAGGGTTGCTATTGGATGTTAAGATTAACTTGTTGGAAATATTAAGGCACCCTTAAAGGAAGGCGCTCATGCGCTCAACCCTCATTAGGTGGGACGGGGGTTGCGGAATCGATCCCAGGGCTGGTGCCCGTTGGATTTTTTTTCCCGATAAAACAACAAATTATTTAGGGGGTTTAAAATTAAGCTAATACTCCTATGATGAAAGGAAATGTCCCAACACTGTCAAAGGGTTGGTCATAAATTATAGAGGCTAGTAGGGGTTAGTGAGTGAATAAAATGAAAAATACTTAAGGGAATGATCAAACTGTTTAGCAAGATTAATCCAAGAGAGATTTTCATTTCCAAATCCCCTGCAGCGGTGACCTGAAATTAATTGTTCCTACAGAGAAAGACCCCATGAGACTGATACAGGAATGGGGAGAGGAATTCTGGGTAATTACACAAGTGTGGATCATTTTTTTCTGTGAAGAGGCAATCTAGGGTGATGCAAGATAGAAAAGGAGAGCGCTGACCTGAGGCTGAGGAAGAGCGAATTGAAGTGTTGACATTACTGCACTCCAAAGAAAGGGACAGCTCTCACAAAAGATGGCATCCTGGGAACATTCATCACTGCAAACTATCAGCTTCTATATCATCAGCATCAGGGTGTAGTCTGCCTTTCGCACAAAGTCAGCCAGGACCGGCTCCAGTTCACTCGCAACCCTAAGCGGGATAGGCAAAAAAGACAATGGATGGATGGATTTATTTAGCTTTTTTGTGTGTGTATAAATTTGATGATTGTAGCTTAGGGCTAATGAAAACCCCAAATTCACTATCTCAAGAGGTTGGAATATTGCACATCAAAATTATTTTTAATATGAAATTAGGTAGGAATTGGCTTTCTAAAAAGTATTTTTCCATGTGTTTCATCAATTTGTATCACATATGGGATTACTTTTTTGATTGAACATTTGAAACAGGTAAATTTTTCTGCAACATTAAAATTTATTGAGATGCATCTGTATGTAGGCAAATTAGGATGTCTCACCCTAATTTATACTATAACTATTGAGTTGTGTATTATATATATATATATATATATATATATATATATATATATATATATATATACACACTGTAGTTAAGATGAGTTCAACTTTTGTTATTTGAATGTTCATCATCAGTCAAAAACAGACATTAAGTTGAGTCAATGTGGACTGCCTCTGTTGGAATATACTGTATTCTCAACAAGTGATTCTTCTAACAAAGCAAATAAAAGATTAGATGATTAAAAGAGTGAGCTACTGCCAATATCAGTCCAAATATATTATATGACCACCATACATTTCCAAGAGATCTTTAAGTGCTGTCAAATTATTACTCTGCCTCCCAAAAATATTGGGTGACAATCATCAACATAGCTACAATATGAATAAATCTATTCTTTCATCACATTACTTACTCCAAAAAGCAATGCCACTTACTAGCATTTAATATACACTGCATCTATATGTACAGTATTTAAGGTTATTATTGGATTGTTAGGACTGACATATGCCTTTGAAGTTTTAAAATGCCATTGTTAAGCAAGGCCTACAGTGGAAGCACAGTTGTCAACTTAATGCCCCCTAATAAAATTAATTGGACTAACTGATCACCTTCATATCACATAGGCAGTCACCTTCCGCCATTTTATATATTGTGCTAGTTAACTTCCACAGCTGTGGGACCATAGCATTTTATTTTCCTGTGTGTGATTGTTGAGTATTATGTTTTGGGATGCCCTCTGTAAGCTGTAATGCACTATTGATTTGTTGAATGAATGTCTCTGTTTTTTTCCTTGCTTGTCCGACTGAGCAACATCACAAAATAACAAAAAAAACACAACTCCTCTTAATTATTTGCTAATTCTGGTAGTAAAGGGAAAATAATATAATTTGGTCATGTTTAATCAGAAGAAACACCGTCAAATTGCCCTTGTCTCTACAAGCCCAGAGTTGGGGGCCTTTAGAAAATCCTTGATAGAGCACTGAGGTTGAGAGCTGTCACTGCTAGGCCAAACACACCCACTCTGATCTGCCAGCCCCTCTGGGTTAAGAGATGCAAGAAAAAGGTTAGGCCTGTGATAATAACCCAGAAGGGCAAGATCGTTTAACAGTGTAATGACTATGTGCAAACCAAAGAAAGTCGTATGTGACACATTCTGGAGGAGACTAAGATCGAGTTAAAGTGGACAGACGCAGCAAAAACACTGTGGGAATGATTTACTCAAGGTTTGGATGTGCAAATGCGGGAGCAAACGATTACTGAAGCAAAAAGATGTGGAAGCTGATATATTAACAGGATGCAACCAGTATTGCATCTTCCAAATGGACTAAATTGCCACACATTTTATTTTGTTCGTTGTGGGAGGGGTATACGTAAAAAGAAGAAATTAGCATGTGCATATGTGATTTATCAAGACAAATTGTGATGAGTGATTTCTTAAAGGCAGGTGCAAACCAGCATGCAAAGAGCTGCCAGTGTAGCGCACACAAAATGGGTGACGGCGAGGAGAGCTTTTCTTGGTAAACCTTTTTCAGGAATGCAATTTTGGATTTAAGGTCTTACTATGAGCCAGTCATAAGAAGGAGTCATGCCATATCACTTATGACAAAACTCCTTTCCACTTTCCTTGCATCTGGGTCATTTCTGTGCACTGTGACAATTGGTGCTGGCCTCTCCCAGAGCAGTTTTCCAGTCCAGGTGTGTGGTTACAAGTTTTAAACGCAGGATTGGGCACATACCTGCACATCCAATTGCCACCCACTCGTGATGAATTAAAACAAAATAAAAATAAAATAAAAAAACATGGCTTTTATGCAGTTGCTGGCTTCATCAAAACTATCGGAGTGATCAATTTATTTCCTGTGTATTTTCTTTCGTTCCTCCCACCAACCCCTCCAATTCCATCACTTCAAACTTCATTTTGGGCTTGCGGTGCGCTCCCAGATGTTACATGTTGAAAACCATCAGAGATACCTAAAGCGCAAAAACCTCTTTTAAATACTACAGTCTTCACCACTTTTACACCTGTTGCCAACAACGCGAGAGTGAGTCCATACACATTTCAACGCCCGCTATTTGGATCCTTAATAAATCATGCCCTGAGACTCTTATACAATGGCAGTAGAGACATCCCATTAATTTAGTGACAGCTCGTTACTGCTAGTATCGTCATGTGCATCAACATTACACCAATTAAGGCAACAAAGCGATTCTGCCACATCCAAACTGTGACTGAATTAAGATCATTTGATTACACTAAAGCAAGTGTAAATGAATACTGCTTTGCTTTCAGAGAAATTAATATCGAGCTTGAGGACAGCAATTATAGGCAAAGCAAAGCAAATTTATTTATATAGCGCATTTCATACACAAGGTAACTCAATGTGCTTTACATGATTAAAAGCATTTAAAAACAAAGAAAAAAAAACAGCTTATAAACATTTGAAACAAAAATGCAGCCCTATGGGGGGCACAAGCCAGTGCAAACAGTATGCCGGTCCCAAGCCCGGATAAATGCAGAGGGTTGCGTCAGGAAGGGCATCCGGCTTAAAACTTTGCCAAACAAATATGAGCGTTCATCCAAAGAATTCTATACCGGATCGGTCGTGGCCCGGGTTAACAACGTCCGCCACCAGCGCCGTCAACCTGCAGGGCGTGGAAATTCAGCTATTGTGGGTCGAAGTTGAAGAAGAAGAAGAGGTGGAAAGCGGGTTCTTCGGGAGAAAGAGAAGAGGAAAGCACAGAGCCTAGAACTGAATGTGGGGACGATGAATGTTGGGACTATGACAGGAAAATATTGGGAGTTGGTTGACATGATGATTAGGAGAAAGGTTGATATACTGTGTGTCCAGGAGACCAGGTGGAAAGGCAGTAAAGCTAGAAGTTTAGGGGCAGGGTTTAAATTATTTTACCATGGTGTAGATGGGAAGAGAAATGGAGACGGGGTTATTTTAAAAGAAGAGTTGGCTAAGAATGTCTTGGAGGTGAAAAGAATATCCGATCGAGTGATGAGACTGAAACTTGAAATTGAGGGTGTTATGTATAATGTGATTAGTGGCTATGCCCCACAGGTAGGATGTGACGTAGAGGTGAAAGAGAAATTCTGGAAGGAGCTAGACGAAGTAGTTCTGAGCATCCCAGACAGAGACAGAGTTGTGATTGGTGCAGATTGTAATGGACATGTTGGGGAAGGAAATAGGGGTGATGAAGAAATGATGGCTAAGTACGGCATCCAGGAAAGGAACTTGGAAGGACAGATAGTGGTAGACTTTACAAAAAGGATGCAAATGGCTGTAGTGAACACTTTTTTCCAGAAGAGGTAGGAACATGAGGTGACCTACAAGAGCAGAGGTAGAAGTACGCAAGTGGATTACATCTTGTGCAGACGATGTAATCTGAAGGAGGTTACCGACTGTAAGGTTGTGGTAGGGGAGAGTGTGGCTAGACAGTATAGGATGGTGGTGTGTAAGATGGCTCTGTTGGTGGGGAGGAAGATTAGGAAGACAAAGGCAGAACAGAGAACCATGTGGCGGAAGCTGAGACAGGACGAGTGTTTTGCAGTTTTTCGGGAAAAGGTGAGACAGGCTCTTGGTGGACAGGAGGAGCTTCCAGAAGACTGGACCACTGCAGCCAAGGTGATCAGAGAGGCAGGCAGGAGAGTACTTGGTGTATCTTCTGGCAGGAAAGGAGAGAACGAGACTTGGTGGTGGAACCTCACAGTACAGGAAATCATACAAGGAAAAAGGTTAGCTAAGAAGAAGTGGGACACTGAGAGGACCGAGGAGAGGCGAAAGGAATACATTGAGATGCGACACAGGGCAAAGGTAGAGGTGGCAAAGGCCAAACAAGAGGCATATGATGACATATATGGCAGGTTGGACACTAAAGAAGGAGAAAAGGATCTATACAGGTTGGCCACACAAAGGGATAGAGACGGGAAGCATGGAGGCATGCACTGGAAAGCAGAGGAATGAAGATTAGCCGAAGTAAGACAGAATATATGTGCATGAATGAGATGGGTGGTGGGGGAAGAGTGAGGCTACAGGGAGAAGAGCTAGCAAGGGTGGAAGACTTTAAATACTTGGGGTCAACCGTCCAGAGCAATGGTGAGTGTGGTCAGGAAGTGAAGAAACGGGTACAAGCAGGTTGGAACGGGCGGAGGAAGGTGTCAGGTGTGTTATGTGACAGAAGAGTCTCTGCTAGGATGAAGGGCAAAGTTTATAAAACAGTGGTGAGGGCAGCCACTATGTACGGATTAGAGACAGTGGCACTGAAGAGACAACAGGAAGCAGAGCTAGAGGTGGCGTAAATTAAGATGTTGAGGTTCGCTCTCGGAGTGACCAGATTAGATAAAATTAGAAATGAGCTCATCAGAGGGTTTGATGTTTTGGAGACAAAGTTAGAGAGAGCAGACTTCGATGGTTTGGATACATCCAGAGGAGAAATAGTGAGTATATTGGTAGAAGGATGATGAGGATGGAGCTGCCAGGCAAGAGAGCTAGAGGAAGACCAAAGAGAAGGTTGATGGATGTCGTGAGGCAAGACATGAGGGCAGTTGGTGTTCGAGAGGAGAATGTCGGAGATAGGCTTACATGGAAAAGGATGACGCGCTGTGGTGACCCCTAAAGGGACAAGCCGAAAGGAAAAGAAGATAAACATTTAAAACAAAGAGAAAAAAATAAATAAAATAAAAATACAATTAAAACACCATACAGTGCAAGAAATATCATTTAAAAGTCGAATGCTCTAAAAAGCATGGGGAAAAAAAGGTTTTTAAACTGGACTTAAAAACATGCACACTTGGGGCTGACCTCATTTCTGTTGGCAACGTATTCCATTTGTGTGCAGCATAATAATGGCAATGGAATTTTTACTTACAGCCCACATTGTCAAATAGCCCCACATTCAGAGCAATTTAAATACATTATGACCGATGTCCATCTATCTAGTATTTTGTCTGTATTGATCTAAAATGTTGGGTCTTTTTTCATTAGCCTACAGTCCAACATCTAAAGCAATGATGTACAACTTTAATCTTCTCAGGGGCCACAAATGTTTTATCATGTTTTATCTATACCCCCCCACCTGCTGTTAGAGACTTAAATTACTACAAGTCTGACCTGATGGTATCCAGGGAGGCTGCCCGTGACTGAAAGGATGATTTCCTCACACTTAATGTGAAGGTAAGTATACAATTTATTGCTTATAACTTTTATTATACAGAGGCTCACTTTTTTTATATACTTGTATGACTGACAGTTGTTAAAAAGAGTTAAATGGACTCTTGTTGACACTGCACCAGGAGCCCAGCCAATACTCTGTCTGATGGAGTCACTGAATTGGCTTGCCCTCAACATGACAGCAGGCAAAACTCAGAACAGAGAAACAGAGAGATGTCTTGCAGCGATTTTAACAACTTTTCTTTCCCACATCTCTCATCTAACTAAGCTATAGCCCTTTGAGTATTGCCCCGACAAAGCAATCTCTTTATAATTATTTACAGGAAGCTAATTCACTGGACTTTGCACAAGTCTCATGTGAAGCCTTATAAGCCCTACAAATATTGTGGTCGTGACACAAATAGATTCATTTGGAGCAGACGTGCAACATGATACCTTAAATTCCACCTCTGTGCGACTGGTGATCCCACCCGAAGTGTTTGGCTCCATCAACGAATCATGAACCATCTGCCCAGCTGACTCTGTACATGGCATGAGGGATACCTGTCTTGTTATCCTTTATTAATGAGGCATTGTACGCTTGCCAATGAATTATCCCACAAACGGATAATATGCAAATGTTCCGTGCTTCTGTGAAATGGGAACTTCAGAGCTGAGTGAAAGCCAGGGCTGCACTGACTATCTCATATTAAGGCCACAGTATTCTCACCGAAGTAAAGAAACTCAAAAAGGTCTCCTGGATTGCCATGGTCTTGGAGCCATTGGTATGGTCTGTCAAATAGTGGTACCCAATTCCAGCCATCCTTGTACATTCACCCTTCTTCATCATTCAGGGTGTCACATGGGTCACCTGCCCGAAATGTCTTTTCAACTGGGCATGCTACAGATGGATGCATGGGTAATCATTTGACTTCAGACATCGTTTGTCACATAACACGGTATGGTAGAAGCCTGTTCTGTTGGATTCAAGAGTCTACGTTGACCAAGAAACCAAATAACAAGGCTTGCAAAGTAGCCAGACTCTGTTCACAATTGTATGGATAGGATGCGACTGTATGCTCCTAAAACAGAATTGTATATGACAGGATATGTATTTTCCAGAATTATTTACCTTCACTTTCTGCAGGGGGCTAGTGAGACATAAGTTCCAAATAAAACTGTGACCTGAGTTTTGCACGTGAAAAAAATCCCAGCAGTGGTGGACAGATGACTTTAAGTCAAATGTACCACACATACTAGTTACATAAAATGGGCATATGTGGAATAGAAAATATCAAGCAAGATGCCAGAACATGTTTGTGGTAATGGTAAGGCCAAGGAAACCACTGACTGTGTATCTACAGACATAAACACACACAAGTATCAAGGTAATGAGCATCTCAGGAAAGAAATACTCAGCTTGCTGACATTAAATTACAGCCCCCAACGGTCGCCATGGTTTTACTGATTATTGTGTGATTAATAAAGCTGTTGTCATGGTACCTCCCTTGCCTCTGAATGTAGGCTAAAAGGCACAGATTCAAAGAGAAAGAAAAAGGGTAGAGAAGTGCTTTAAAAGATGTCAGGTGTGTGCTGACTCCCATTTTACATGAGTTTGAATGCGATTGGTTAAATCTGAACACAGCCAGTATTAGAGCACCAGCAAATCATAACTAATTCACATTTTTATTTTTTTTGTATATATTTTTTGGGGGACCAGGCTCTTCCACCACTGTGTTTTCAAAACATTTTAGTCTAAAGAGTTTTAGGTCTAGGCACGGTTGCCAACTGGTTCGCACATCTGCCTCAGAGTTCTGAGGTTGCAGGTTCAAATCCGGCCTCACCTGTGTGGAGTTTGTATGCTCTCCCCATGCCTGCGTGGGTTTTCTCCGGGTACTCCGGTTTCCTCCCATATCCCCAAAAAATGCTTGGTAGGTTAATTGAAGAGCCTAAATTGCCCATAGGTGTGAATGTGAGTGCGAATGCTTGTTTGTTTATATGTGCCCTGCGATTGGCTGGCGACCAGTTCAGGGTGCACCCCGCCTCTCGCCCGAAGTCAGCTGGGATAGGCTCCAGCATGCCCGTGACCCTAGCGTAGATAAGTGGTATGGAAAATGGATGGATGGAGTTAGGTCTGCTATATTAACAGGTTTACATGAATTTTATTGTTTAATATCTTTCAGTATTAGTTGACTCCTCTCAGTGTTTTCTCAGAGGGAGCCCTGTACACCGGGTGTTGTGGTGGGCTGGGGCCATGTCGCAGGTCACTGTGCGTGCAGGTTCCTGCTGCACCGCTCCATGCTGGACTCAATCCCAAAGGGCTTGGCCTGTGGCTGCGGTCTGCAATCTGGTCCTGCTGCAGATGGCTCTATGAGCTGATGTTTCCTCACCTCGCTCTGTACCCTTTGGTCATTGTTGCATTTATTTTATTTTTTGTGTGCGAGCGTGTGTGTCTGCATCTCTGTGGACAAGTAGCGAGAGGGTTTGATTTTAATTCATGTAAAGTACTTTGAGTGTCATTTTGCATATGAAAAGCGCTTTATAAATAAAGTTTGATTGATCTAATAAAAAGTCACCAGTATATAAGAAATTGAGAATGAAATACAGACAAACAATACTAACAGCAACATCAGCAGTGCAGTGACAAATATACAGCAATATATACAGTTCATACACGCTTCTCACAAAAGATTAGGGATCTTCGGAGCTCAGGTGAAATTTCACGATGAACCAAAAATGCACTACAATATAACTTTCAAAGGTGAGCTTAATTTGAACAACTTTCTGCACAACTAACAGAATATCTTTTTGTGACTAATGTATAAAAGGTACTATATATGTCATACAATACATATAGATTTATTAAGAAAAAGTAGCAGTTCTGCACGCTTAAACGTTTAACTATTGTATTCTTTTAACACCATGTAGGAGATGGAGGACAAGGAAAAATTGAACCTTTAATCCAAAAAAAAACATGCCTGATTTCTTATATAAAGTTTTACCCCATTGTGCAGGGCTTTTCAACATGTTCACAACGTTCTTTGACATTTCAAATATTGTACACTTTCTGTTTGATTTCTTTTGATGCCTTTTTAAATGGCTGTGTAGACCCACCTGCAACAATTTTCTACAGTGTAAGCTGTGAATGCAGCAGTTCAATCAATAGGAGCTTTTGGTGATTTTACAGCACAGTGCCGAAGAAGAGAATGTCATTATGGTTCGTAAATGGCAGCATGCGGTGTAATTAGAAGGAAATTACCCAGAGGTCAACTGACACCTGAAGCTAAATTCTGTAGCTAGGGGAAGACAATGATGGAGCACAATGGTTGGTCAAGGTGGAGAAGTTAGTTTTGGATTCACTGAACCATTGTGGTGTCCCTGTCGTTTAACTGTGACCTGACTATTTTTAGAAATGGATGATGACATATGGTTAATGTCATATGAGTAGAGGAGACATTACACCTCCAAACCTCCAACCTTGAATGTCCTAATCGGAGTGTTTGGTGTTTTAACCAAATTTTAAATACAAATCTAAAGCCCCACAAAAGCTTGAAAGTTGAACTCTCAGCATAACTTGGAATTAGTGATTTACTATTTTTTGTGAATCCATGACAAATGGCATCAGCGTTGATAAAGAAAATAAGTATGAAGACCACAGAACTGTAAATGGATGTGTGTGTATTACACAGTAGGTGTTGTACAGACTAGTCGATTACTAGTTGATTTTACTATTCCAAAATGTTGTTTCGA
Source organism: Phyllopteryx taeniolatus (assembly GCF_024500385.1). Classification (NCBI taxonomy): domain Eukaryota; kingdom Metazoa; phylum Chordata; class Actinopteri; order Syngnathiformes; family Syngnathidae; genus Phyllopteryx; species Phyllopteryx taeniolatus. The sequence continues at coordinate 18,068,998 of NC_084511.1, read as the reverse complement.
GCCTAACCTCGAGTAGTTGTTAATCACGTTTTTGGCCTGAGATGAAATCAGTGCTGCTTGCAACAAAAAAAGTGCAGAGGTTGCTGAATGAAATTAGTCCTTCAACTTAAATTGTCTTTCTGAAAGTGCAGCTTTGGGAATTGAGGGAGAAACAGTAAAGAGAAAAAAAAAAGCTAGGCTCGAGTAGCATTTTGAAAAAAAATCTGCCCTCACTGTGATGCAATGTAGTTGTTATACTTGTGGGCTTTTATTGTAAAGGCCTAACTTTATCAGCTATAGGATGTTTATGCCGATGACGCCTTAGTTTTGCCGAGTGGACCAGGAGGGTCGTTGCTGCCTACAGTTATGGAAAAAAAGCTTCCATGGTGGATACACTTTACAATCTCTTTGAACCACTTGATATATATTACGACACATACTATCAAAATTGAAGGTTAGCAGACATTTATTCCACCACACCTTCCCGTTTGGCCAAGTTGTGCAAATGTTACTAAGCCGTCCCATCGCCAAAGCACCAAGCAAGTGAGGGGAGTTTTCTTAACTGGCAGGCAATACCATCATGTGACCACGGGCGAGCCTTCATCTTTACTTATAATGTGCATGTTCTGGATAAAACTCTGTCTAGGAGCTGTTCATTGTCAGAAATTATAGAACATTGCAAAGCATTTCCTCTTCCTGTGATTTAAAAAAACGATAGTACTGATGTCATCAGCTCACTCGTCAGCATCCACTTAATCTCCATAACATCGATTTAAAAAAAATCTGAGGTTGTGCAACACAAACAGTCAAGCACACACACAATTACACACACGCACATAGAGCACGCATACCTTTATCAACATACAATTCTCAATGATAAGTAAATGTATATTACACCTAAAATCGAGATGAATCAATTTACAAAGAAAAAAAACGTTTTGTTGAATGAATTTAAATTAAATAAATACACTACCTATACTACACATGGCATGAGGTTCACAAGGGATTTAATGTACGCCAGCATGTAGGAGACGGGATAGTCTCTGTGTCCCTCCTCTCCTCAGTGGAAGAAATCCTACAGTAACCTTTGTCGATCATTACAGGCAGATCATCTCTGCTCCTCTGCTCTGACATGTTAATATTACATGGAACTGTTACAAATGATAAAATCCCTGAGGCAAGAGAGAATGTGTTCCCCTTTTGTTAATCCTTGGTAAAATTCTCCTATTTCTTTGTGTGTCAACAGTCACTCCAAGGGCTTTAAAAATCTCATGCCCTCGTTATCCAAATTTGATAAAGGCACACAGACCAATACAATTAATTGAATTTAAATATATTCATTCACATGAATTGCCTTTATTTTACAGAGATGATTGCAGCCAGTGACATTTTCAGTGTCCATTCTGTGTATGCTAACAAGTTCAGTATTAATGCTGTTTAGCAATGTTCTGGCTGTATATACACTTACAAGAAGCATTAGACAAACAATTTCTTTACACTAACAGCAGAACGGTTACAAGGAATTTTGGACCATTCCTCTTTATAAAACAGTTTCAGGTCGACAATATTTTTGGGATTCACAAAATGACTGTACAGGAGCCCGGATTTAAACTTTTTGGATAGGGAAATCATGCATAGCAAAACCCAGGAAACCCCAAGACATTCTTTTGGGAAAAACTAAAAAGCCTGAATTGTTATGGGTTGGTCATCTCGAACCTTTAAAAAAAAAATGCAACACATTTTGACATAACCAGAGATGCAATAGCATCTCAGTTGGGTAGTTGACGATAACAATGCATCCAATGCATCCAGGCCCTGAGGAAGCGAAGCACTCCCTAAGTATGATGCCCCCTTTACCAGACTTTAAGTTTTGATAGTGATCTGATGCATAATTTACATGCATTGGAAACTCCCCTGCTGCGATTAACATCTACTACCCACCTTCTACGTGTGGCATAATCTCGGCTACCTTCCTCCCAGTCCATGCTTTCAAGGACATGTGTCAGGTCGTTATCTTCTTCCTGCTGGCACAAATTTCAAGCATACCAGGCATACCATTATGCCCACTTTCACTTGAATTTGTGCTCAAGGGTGTTGAAGTCAGACTGACTGTGTTTGTAACCTTGCAAGTGCACTAACACATTCATTTGATGTTTGCTGTTTGTTGCCTTCCTAAAATGGACTGTGCAGGAAACCTAAAAGCACCGTGAGTGTTGGCAAGGATGAGAACAAGGCTTTAAGGAGATGGCCAATCACAGCAACCCGAATGCACCAGTCCTTAGCGAAGAGAGGATGAACATACATTAGATCATACATTACACTGCTGCATCAGGCTGCCACTGAGCTGAGGTAACCATGGCAACAGGCTGCTGGGAGACAGTCAAGAGAGTGTCAGCTGGAGCTCGAGTCAGTAGGCCTCCAGCTTTGGAACACTGAAATAGATTAGTTTACAGCAACACAATAAACCTCACGCTTGCATGTAGCTTGATGGTTATTGATGTTGCAGGAAGTTAAAAGTAAAAGCATGGTGGGATATAAACAAGTTTTTTAGGCAAGGATCCAACAAAATGCTCGACATCAAAGCGCTTGTGCGAGCGCATCCGCTTTGAGTCAGTGCTCGTGGCAGTAGGCGATGCAAAATTATGCGGAGAGCATCAAACAGATGAGGGTAGGGCAAGGACAGGAAGATGGAGATAAACCCTCCTGTGATTTGTTCACAATCACTGCAAATGGCTTCAGCAGTAAGCAGTGCATCAACCTCTGAGATTAATCTGCTCATTAGGAGATGTGAAAGTAACTACCATTGTCTTTTAACAGGTTGTAATGGCAATAGAAAACCAGACATGCAAGGGTCTAAAAAGGAGAGGGCTCTTTGCATAACTAACAGAAGAGCGTGAAGGAGCACCACTTGCTGCGTGGCTTGACAAAGGGAAAAGGCAGAAGAGCGAGAGGGCAAGGAGGAGAAATGAATCGATAAGAATAAATCCATAGAGGAAGAAAGAAAAGAGTGGAGACAAAGCCCGATACTCGAACCAAACAGAATAAAAAAAACAAGAGACTGAGTGCCAATCTAATCCTTTAAAGTCAGTTTAGGAGGTCATACATTCTATAAATGAGCAGAAATGAGGTAGAATGGACACACACAAAAATGGGGTGGTTAATACTGGAGGAGAGATTATTTACTGAAGAATCATGTCATGAAATAAACATGAGGAATCATTTTCTCACCCCCTTTAATCCACCTACTCAAGTAGGACATGGTTCTCTCTCTCTCCTCACAGTACCAAACTCTTACACTTTGGAGAATTTGTGCATCTTCCCGTACAGGAAGCTAATGCTACAGTATGTCCACACCATTATTTCATCTCAACACACTTCTTACAGATTAAGTATACTTGCTAATAGTTTAGGCTGAGTCTGCCACTGAGAAAACTGATGCGCCTGATCAGGTTTAAGATTGGTGTTGCATCTTTTTTACCTCTCCACTGCTCTTGAGTATTATTCTTCCCATCCACCCTTTAGGCTGCTGCTAGTGTGATCCCATTACATTCTTGTGGCACATGCAATAAACGCTGCTAACGTCCCTACTAATTAATGTAATTTCAACAGGGGAAATTGATGTCATTGTGTCATTTTTGGACTCAGGTAATTAAATACAACACAAGGAAGATTATCCTGGCTCAATCCAATGTCAATTTGTTCAGTGCCCCTAAACATCATTTTGTTTGCCGCCTAGTATAATTATTTAGCCATATATAACAACATGAGTGGCACGGTGGCCGACTGGTTAGAGCGTCAGCCTCACAGTTCTGAGGACCCGGGTTCAATCCCCGGCCCCGCCTGTGTGGAGTTTTCATGTTCTCCCCGTGCCTGCGTGGGTTTTCTCCGGGCACTCCGGTATCCTCCCACATCCCAAAAACATGCATTAATTGGAGACTCTAAATTACCCGTAGGCATGACTGTGAGTGCGAATGGTTGTTTGTTTCTATGTGCCCTGCGATTGGCTGGCAACCAGTTCAGGGTGTACCCCGCCTCCTGCCCGATGACAGCTGGGATAGGCTCCAGCACGCCCGCGACCCTAGTGAGGAGAAGCGGCTCAGAAAATGGATGGATGGATGGATAACAACATGATGTGAGATGCTTTGGGACATCATAAAAGCTACCAAGGTACCAAACAATCTAATAATTAGTAACAGAGACAAAGGAGCATATTTTATATTTTATTTCCCCATATAGTGTCTGGACAACTTATTTATTCAAGTGCAAAGAGTGACAGGCATTTAGAAGGAGGTGTCTATTTCAGACCTCTAATTGTATTAATGCTTGTGTAAGGCTTCGACACGATGTCGACGTTGTTACATGCCTCACTAATGACTGTTGCACCTACCTGAACAACAGCTGAAGTTATTTCTATTTCATTTTCCACTTGCTGCGTGGCTTCAAGGCCCTCCTGTTGTTATTGTGCGTGATTTTTTGCTTTTTAACTCAGTTAAATTGCTTTGTCAAAGAAGTAAAGTCCCAGTTGTTTTTCTTGTTTGCACATAATGTCCCTACATAGCACTGTATTCTGACACATTTTTCATCTGAAGTAAACCATGAACCCCACAATGGAGACAAGGCTACTAGGTGAGGACTGTTTGAGCATTGAACCTCCTCTCACATTTGAGTTGATTATTAAAATTATATTGATGCATCCAGCTCTGTGATAACTGTTGCCATGCTCACTCACATCCGTCTATTTGATTGAATTGATATAAAGCTATTTAGAGCTATTAATCACGAGCAAGTCAAAATATCACTCTCTAAAACCATTAAATACTTCTAAAAAAGTAATTAGTGCCGAATGTTTACTAATTTCCTATCCTATGAATAAGCAGAGTTAATGTCAAATTAACTTCTACTTGAACTTTTGTCATTGCTGATATATGCAGTAGCACAATCACTAATTAAACATCAATGCGCTTTGAGCAATTGCTACAATAAATAATTTGCATATAATCTTGCACCAACATCAAATCTGCGAAGCTCATTTATGATGGATGATCACAGTGGGGGGAAAAATTGCTGCTGATATCCAAGACATGGCATGGAGATTCCAGAGACCTCGGCTACGGGAAACGTAAGTCAAACCACAGCCTTTAGCATAAACACATAACAATTCCAACACACTGATTATACCCATGTGATGTGGCGTACTCCTTCACACCCTAACGAGATCCAATACAAGAAGGTATCAAAAGTCAGTTTTGTACCCAAATTAGTACAATTGAGGACTGAGTAATTCATTTATGTAAAATAACACTGTCTATTGTATAGTTGTTATCAATCTGCTGCTAATAGTTATTATTGATGGTGTTTATTTAATTCTGAACTGCTGTTACCGTGTATAGGCTATTTCGTGATACACCTTTTTTGCTATATACATTAAATGTTGACTATTCTTGCTTTTGTTTGCATTCACGCTTGTATATACAGTTTAAAGTACATTAAAAATAAAAAGTACAGTATCTCTTTTATTCTATAGTTTAATTCACATGTGCATATATAGTATTTATTGCCATGTAACGTGTCGTTATTGTGGAACCAATGAAGGCTTATTCTATTCTATTCTATTCTATTCTATTCTATTCTATTCTGCACTGCATCCCACCTTTAAGAGCCTTTAAGTAAAAAACTAACAGGTATAATCCAAAATTTAACATAACGTAGCGTTTTTCAACCAAGTAATGAGCTTGGCAAATTTTTTTAATTGCCTCAAGTCTTGATTATTTCAGTCCTAAGTGACTACAGTAATTGCATTTTTAAATTCGGTGGAGACCATTTTTTTCATAACATGAGTTTTTTGCTAACTTCAGTATAGCCTGGCCCCTGAGGAGCAGTGCTACCTCTCCCCAAATATCAATCACTAGAATGAGATTGCCCCATTAAAAGGTCCTTAATGAGCTTAGTCACTGAGGTGGGAGATGAATTGCGGAATCAATTAAACACATTGTTTAATACTGACTTCACACTCTACCGTATGGGATGACTTGGAAGATTAACTGAAAAAAGGTCTTGTTTATTGCAACGGTAATGTATGTATGTGCATTTTGTATCTTTTTTTCATGACAATACCACCGTTGAAATGAAACTGTGAATAGTGATGATCCAGATTATAGCTACAGTATATGGAGAAATATGGAGTTCTTTGTTTTGTTTCTTTATCATCATATGCAGTGATGCATTCGCTCTTTGTTGAAGCCCATTACAGAGTGACCTCAAAGATGTGTATACATAAAGCAAGTCGCTCATCACATTCGACAGTTGATAGCTCCCAGACATTGCAGACTCTGGTTGCCAAGGTAACCATTTCACAGTTTACCCATTTGTTATTCTCTCTACAAAACCCTTCTGATGGTAGTCATTTTAATTGTACTGATACAATGTATCGCTTTTGGCTACTTTGCATCGCCAGACAACCAGTAATAATATGGTGTTTTATGATTGTACTTTTTTTTTTTTTTTTCAGGCGGTTGTTCCATGTAAACAGGTGCAAACATAATGTGGGACCTAATTCCCCCAGTATTCCATCTTTGGAGGTAGTATCAGTATCAATGTGTTTGTGCATGATCATGGGAATAAGAAAGAAATATGCAGTTTGAGACTTTTTACTTCTCTCGCCCTATTTTCCACATCATTCCAATAAGCACATCAGTGTAGTTAGTGTATGTTTGAAACTACTACATCATGTGAATGATGGTTTATGAAGGTTTATTTAAAAAGAAGTTTGTAGTTATATTTGAAATATAAAAAAGATTTTTGTCAAATGTACTAATACTGAGGTAGATGTGCTTGTACCACAGTAAATAAATTAAAATAAGTTCTATTTTGATGATGTTTATGAAAATATTTCCTCAAACACTCACCTTTGATTGAGTCAACTACAGAAAGTGGCTTTTTTTTTTATTGGCAATTTATATTGGAAATTAGAATTCTGAGCATTTGTTCAGGGATGGGAACAGTCTCTATGATTCAAAAACTTCTGCGACGACTGGCATAAAATGAAAGCATACTGTACATTAGAACTTGAGTTTGATTGCTATTTCTCTCGTGGTTTAATCACAATATATACTGTAACACTAGTTGTGTACTACAATAATTGGTCAAAGAAACACCCACAATATCAATATGTACGTAACAAATAAAAATATAATGTATGAAAAGTAGTGTTGGGACTTGATTAAAATAATTAACCCAATTAATTCGTGGCTTGTAATGAATTAATTGCATTTTCAGAAAAAAATACAAATATTAGACAAGTTAAGCTATGTTTTTGGATTCAAATGTATTTTGGTCTCGAAATATCCGGACAGCACAGTGGAGTCCAGTGTTTAGCACGTCTGCCTCTAAGTTATGCAGTTCTGGGTTTGAATCCCCGGGTGTGGAGTTTGCATGCATGTTCTTTCATGCTTGCATGTTTGTTTGTTGTTTTTCTTGGTAGTCCAGCTTCATCCCACATTCCAAAAACATGCATGTTAGGTTATTTGAAGACAGTCGGGATAGACCCATGACCCTAATGAGGATAAGCCATGTAGAAAATGGATGGATGGATGGATATAGTGTATACATGAAATTAGACAACAGACATCTATGTTCCTCTTAAATCCTTTAGGTTTTGGTAAAGCGCTCTCAAACTGCTGCTGACTGAGAATGCCAATGCCAAAACAAACACTAATAACAAGGCGATGTGCTTCTCTTCACTGTCTGTGCCTTCATCTGTGCTAGGCAAATACAGACACACACTCCCGTCATTACAGGAGTTTGGCCAGCTGTTCAATCGCACTGCGCAGGCCCTTTGAGGGGAATACACCGCTAAAGTTGGGAAATCCAGTTGTAAATCTGCTTTCGCTTATGAAATCACTAGCGGCACTGACCAAATTTGTTTCAGATAATCTAGCCTTGCTCGTACTAGAATGGTTGTTGCTATCATTAGTTGTGGTGTCCATGCGAATGTTTTCCATTACAGTAATAAGTAATAAGTAGGCTTGAAGTGTTTTGGTGACGAGCAAATACCATGCTCATCTTTGTGGATCATTTAATCATTTAAAAAAATAATAATAATAATACTTTTAGTGCATTTTGTGTATCAGTGTGTGCCCCTCCATTTACATTTTGGGAAGGGCACACACACACACTGCCAGTGGCAGGGTATTGGCACTGACCGGGAATTTTAACCCACGCTGTTTGCAGAGAAGGCAGCAGCATATACACTACCAGTGCCCTGATGAAAATGTACTAAATGTTAATAATATAGATTCTTGGTGATAAATGCAAGTTTACAGTTAATTGATGAGGAAAAAGCCTCTTGTCTCAAACTCTCCAGTGAGTTTGCCTGTTTGAGGTGCATGGCTACAGCATTCCACAGTTGGGTGCATAATTCATAAGGAACCTCCCTGCTTTGTTTGAGGACGGCATTCAGCACGGTCAAAAGGCCAAGATCTCTGCTATTTGAGTTCCGTAATCTAGGGAAAGGTCCGCTATGTGTGTAGGTTTTCAAAGAAAGAGGGAGCCATTTCGTCTATAACAAGGGGTTTCCTTTCAATTGATTTACTCGGTAAAACCCGAAGTATGGTATCATCCACCAGAAGCTTTTACAGTCTGCCCATAAAATGTCAAGCATTTCAGTGGTGTTAGGACAGGGATATTCTCTCATTTAAATGTTCTAGTGGAGATATTTTAACATTTCTTCTGGAGCTCCTGGTTGAATGTACTAGGGAGGTTTTGCGGTTTCTTCACAGGGCATGTTGTATACATTTCCCATACCACGTACACAATGCGTTGTACCTTGTTCCTCTCTCTTAATTATTCAACATGACTTACATTTAACATTTTGTTTTGCCTCCCTTATTGTTCTACTATAGTGTGGCAGCAATTTGAAGCAAGGATTGTGAGCAAATAAGACGTTTGTCACATTGCACTCTGACTACCAACAATCCCAAGATTAATGCTAAATGTTGCCCTAGAAATTATTTCAAATTCATATGAATTTATTCCTTTTTCATGCTTGAAATAAATGGCAGGTGAAATCAACTGGGTTCTTAGGCAGATAGCAGCAGGTTTGTGCAAGACAAAATAACCTCTGTCCCTCTATACGGTCTTTGATTCTATTGGCTCTGTGGCCGTATTTAGCAACGGAATAGAACAACAATACATCTTCTCCACAGGCCTTGGTTCTTTCACACCTTGGAAAAATGGTAACTCCTGCCAATAGAAGGTCTGGAGCTAAGTCTACCCGTACCAGCATTTGTTCTAAAGACTTCATGGAATAATGTAACCGGTCCTGGCTCACCAGAATCGAAAGTACCCTGCTAATCTGTTTAAAAATCATAAATTGTGCTTCCCATCTTTTCAAAAATTTTCTCATTCTATATATTTATTGGCCCGCAACACTGGTGAGGATAGGCAGTATGGAAAATGCATGGATGGATATATTTACTGTATATTATGTTTATTTGCAATTCAAGTTAAAACCATTGTTGTCTCACCGTTCAGTCACAATTGATACAGATCCCTTGTAACATGTCATCCACTTTGAAGTAGGAAGAAGCCTGCTGACATACTGCTTTACATAAAAACAAATACAATGTTCTATAATTTGTTTGTATTATGTTGTCTTTGTCTTGTAAGTAGGAGGATTTTAAATTTAATTAAAAAATTTGTTAGCATGTCAGTTACTGCACACACTCTTTAAAAAAAAAAAACTAAAATGTTGGAAATAAAGTGTGTTGATGTTCATGTTTTTTGCTTGTTGCGTGTAAAGGGGGATTTGTGCTGTTGTGCTGCTCATGTATGAATGTGCGTTTTCCTAATCCGCCTCACAAATGTGAGTCTTTAAATCCCACCTATGTCAAACAAGGAGGTCAGAAGCTCTTCCTGAATACAATTGTGGTACGTAAACACTAAATCCTCAAAAGAAATGATAATGATAAAAAAAAAGATTATGCTTGCAGCCAAGGTCCATGCCTATGGTCTAATCTTTTGTAGCACTTAAGTGGCCTTTTTGGTGGCATTCTTCCTTAAATTAACCTTTGGCATTTTATGACAGGAAGCAAGGAGGCTTCTTTCTCAGTACCATTGAGCGGCAAAGAATCTCTGTTGTGGCTCATATGCTTCGTTCTCTGCAACTCTGCGGGATCATGATCGCTCTGTGAGATGTCAACAGGAGTTAATGAACATTGCCCTCCGCGAAGCCGGGGTAATCTTGCCAACAAAATGTCCCCTCATTTATAAAATCTGACATAATACCGAGAGAGAAACGGATGCCATGCAGGGCTCAACCTACCACAGAGGGGTTTTTCACGCTTTGATGCCTAAGCTGTATTCCGTTTTTTATTTATTTTTGCTCGTAAGTTGAAATTCAGTGCAGTTATTATTAGGGGATTTATGGCAAGAGAAGACAAAGAAGCAGTATGCAGTCCTACAAGGAGTGCCTTTTGTCTTATTTTATTATTAGTCCCTTTTCCTGCTTGTTTTTGTTCTCACTCTACACTTCACTCTGTTCTCTCTGATCACCATCTCCTCTCAGGTGTGAACAAGTAATTGGCTAACCTCTTTCATGTCTTCGTTTTAGGGTGGAAAATGAATTCTGGTTTCATAAGGCGGAAACTAATTTACCATGTGACACTTTCATACAGTTTTTGAGAGACCGTGATCCGTAATTGTTCTGTGAATTTATATTCTACAAAGTCAGCACTGCGCCGCATTTGACGTTAATATGTTAAATGATCAGTGTTGCCACAGTTACTTTGAAAAAGTAACTTTGTTACTTTACTGATTAGTTGATCTTAAAAGTAACTTCGTTACTTTACTGATTACTTGATTTCGGAAGTAACTAAATTGGGGCGGGGGAAGTACATTTGTAGTTACTTTCAGCTTATCCACAGTACAAAAAAACAAAAACATTAGCTTAACCGAACCCATGACTGGGTAATGTATGACACACAAGTTACAGAATGATGTCATCAACAAGAACCAGTAACTTAAATATCAGTGTAGTTGAAACCATATTAAATCAGTAACTTAGTGCAGACTTGACTTGCCAAATACAGTAAGTACATAAACAAGCACACCATTCTCAGTACACTTCCCTAAAGACTCTTAACTGATAGATAGATGGCTAGATAGATGCCGATTGTGGTCCATGAAGGCAACAACTGTGTGAGTGTGCGTGCGTTTGTGCATACGTGTATATTGGGCGCACACACACAAACACACACACACACGCACACACGCACCCGCACGCACACAAACACCATTGCTCCCACAATTGTAATTTTGATACGAAGAGCGAGAAAAGGTGACAAGATTCCGCAACTGTTTAACTAGAAAGCTGTGGGTGATTGACGGGGGGAGAAGCACTTACTTACGTGACGTCAGCCGTGCAGCGCGTTAAACCAGCACAGTCCGGACTACAATGAAGTTGAAAGTTCTCACTTTTTATTGTAAATATTATTTAAGATAAGTATTGTCAGTCCTTCAGTGAATCAGTCCTTATTGTATGACAATTTATTACCACGCACTTCAGTATAAATAATTAACCCACAATGCATTTTGCGCTTAACACGCCAGTAAAACTATCTTCTTAATGTGTAAATAAAAAAGTAACAACAATCAAATACACTTTTACTAAGGAAAATAACAAACATAGCGTGGCAACAGTGAAATCGTGCATTTCTTTGCACTTTTATGGTACTGTACCGTTATGTGCATTTTGTATAATAAATCATCACCTCCCAATCGCTTCGTTGTGTTTACTGAATAACGAAAAGTCTGCGTGATCGGTATATTTTTTAACTGCTAGACTGCTCTTTGTACAAGTCACCAGCCATTAATTTGATCTTGGCAAGAAATATAGATGACTCAAAAGTAACTATTGTTGTTATGAAGAAGTTACTGTAATCTGACTACTTTCCCGGGAAAAGTAACACGTTACTTTGCTCGTTACTCAAAATGGCAGAATTTTGGAGTAACGCATTACTTTGTAACATGTTACCGGCATCACTGAAAATTATTATGGTACTTGTTTATTTTTCCACAAAAACAAATTGGTCTAATGCATTTTCTGGTAATTGTTAGTGTATTGACACTGCACCACTAAAAATCTGCACTGTGAGATCAGAAAAACGTGAAACACAATAAGATTATATTGATAACCTTTTGCAAACCGATTTTATAAATGATATGCAATATAAGTAAGCATTTAATTACTGCTTCTACATAGTAAAGGGCAATGGGAAATTATATGAGTAGGTATAGTGAGTTATAATTCTATTCGATCAAAATGAAAAATCGGCCCGCAGGACTGAATTTTATTTTAGTATTTAATTGGTCATGTTCCGTGAGGCCGCGCCCCCCCCCCCCCCCCCCCCCCCCCCCCCCCCCCCGCCCCCCCCCCGGCGGGGCCCCCCCCCCCCCCCCCCCCCCCCCCAAAAAAAAAAAAAAAAGGAAAAAAAAAAAAAAAAAAACAAAAAAAAAAAAAAAAAAAAAAAGGGGGGGGGGGGGGGGAAAAAAAAAAAAAAAAAATAAAAAATATTTGTAAAAAAAAAAAAAAAATAAAATTAAAAAAAAAAAAAAAAAAAAAAATTTTTTTGGTTGGTTTTTTTTTTTTTTTTTTTTATTTGGGTTTTTTTTTTTTTTTTTTTTTTTTTTATAATTTTTTTTTTTTTTTTTTTTTTGTTTTTTTTTTGGGTTTTTTTTTTTTTTTTGGTTTTGTTTTTTTTTTTTTGTTGGGGTGTTTGTGGGGTTGGTTTGGGGTGGTTGTAGTTTTATTATTTTTATGTTGATTTGTTAGTTGTTTTTTTTTTGATGTTGGTGATATTTGGGGGATATTTTTATGTTGAGGATGATAGGGAAGAATAGGTTTTGGATATTGGGTTTTGGATGAGGTTGTATGAAGGGTGATTTTGTGTTTTTGGTATATTTGTAAATAAAAGTTCATTTGACTAAAAAAACTCCCAAACTATTGGGAATGATTAAACATAATTTCTACCTACTAAATTAACATAATCTAATTAAACGAATTTATAATTTTATTACTACCATTAATCAACAGTATGCAAAACTGTTAAAAAACCATTCGTCCATAATCATATAACATAATTTATCATTCTGCCCTCTAATATCGGTACTCCCCCTGATTGAACTCGTCTGACTTTCCCTCCATCTATAACGCCTCCCCAACAAACCCCCAAAAACAACCCCCACCCCCATGCCCACCACACTTAAAAAACTAACTCCACCATCCTTCTCCACACTTGCGCTCCTCCACTACAACACCCAGAGGCGAGCCCCCATAGTGATCAATTACCGAACTGACAGTACCCGGCTTTATGTGTCTGTCATGCCTCAGCAAGAGTGATGAGAGTTGAGCAGCTCTGGCGTAGACTGGTTCCCGCCTGTCAGCCAGTGATCAGAGAAAAGTATTTTCCTCGCCTCTAACATCTTATGCTAATTCACTGGTTTAGTTAGTTTGACTAAAAACATAAAAAACAGAAGTGACCTCTGTATCCTGCCTCTTAAAATGCCTTTACTGCAGAACTGAGCTTAAAGATGCTTCCGCTTCACATTTCAATTCTTTTCAACTGGTCTCCTTTGGTGTAGTTCGAGGACACTTGGATGGACATGTACTGAGTAAAGTATCACAGCTCTGACAAACAGTCCCCTCCAAAAGTATTGGAACGGCAAGGTCAATTCCTTTGTTTTTGTTGTATACTGAAGACATTTGGGTTTCAGATAAAAAGATGATTAGGAGACAAAAGTTCACGATTCCTTCTTTGCAAAATCCAATCTGGCCTTCCAATTCTTTTTGCTGATGAGTGGTTTGCATCTTGTGGAATGGCCTGTATATTTCTTCTCTCAAAGACTTCTTCGAACAGTGGATTGTGATACCTTCACCCCTGCCCTGTGGAAGTTGGCAAACCATTTTGTCTGGCAATTTCCAGAAAAATGCATCCAAACTAATCGGGAGAAGCTTCATCATTTAACAAGACAATGATCCAAAACACACTGCCAACACAACAAAGGACTTCATCAGGGGGAAAAGGTGAAAGGTCTTAGACTGGCCAAGTAAATCACCGGACCTTAACCGAACAGAGCATCCATTTTACCTCCTGAAGAGGAGACTAAAGAGAGAAACTCCCAGAAACAAACAAGAACTGAAAGAGGCTGCAGTAAAGGCCTGGAAAAGCATTTAAAATGAAGAATGCAACAGTCTGGTGAAGTCAATGAGTCGCAGGCTTGAGGCAGTTATTGGAGGTAAGGCTTATGCCACCTTATATTAAATGTTATTTATTATAAGTTAATTTAACCTTGTCTGTTCCAATACATTTGCTCAATTGAAAAGTGTGTCCCTTCAAACAAATCTACACAAACACATCTAGATGTAAATGTAATTTAAATGCCATGAAATAAAAGTTGGAATTCTGGACTTTTGTCTCATATTCATCTTTTGATCTGAAAGCCAAATGTCTTCAGTATACAACAAAACCAAAGGATTTGACCTTGCCATTCCAATACCTTTGGAGGAGACTGTACATCAAAATTTGGATCTAGTACTACATTTATTTTAAAATTTTAAACCTGTCATGTTGGGCTGCTAGGTCAAGCAGAATGGAATATCTGTATCGCTTTTGCCGGAACAATGCAACTGTGCAAATTGAGTTTTTTATACTCCCATTGTAGTTATGATGAATATTTATAGAAAATTTAAGATGGATAGAATGAGGTTTTAAAGAGGAGTGACAGAAAAGAAAAAGAAGGGGGCAGAGAGAAAAATAAAATAAAAAATAAATAAGAAAAGACACTTATTTTGTATGAAAAGAAATTTCAAAAACAATACAACTTCTTTTCCAACAAGTGACAGCTGGCAGAATTATTTTGTGTAACAGCTAGCTAGAAAAGCTGTAAAATGCTTTTTGATTCAGCTTGTTTGTTGGTAAATGGAAAACAAACCTTTAGAAATAGCACTAGAATAATTAAGTTGTAATTATTTTTGAGTGCATTGCCAATGAACGTCAAGTGTACGATACCGTAGTGAATAAACATTGCAGGTTGAAAAAAGGTCATCAGTAAGTATATTTTATATATCATGTACTCATGCATTATAACATAATGCAGTTACATCAGGGGTCCATGAACACCCACTCCCTCCACTGGGCAAAGACTAAACTCTCCTTGCACCAGCGGGGAAAGATGTCCAAAATGGGACTTTCTTTTCTTTTAAAAATGCTCATTCTTAACCTTGCTTTTCTAGATTGTGTCTGCCTTTAACTTATGCACCTATATGTTGTGATTTCTGAATTATTTTAATATTGTTTTTAAAATGTTGTTATCACTCTGAGATTTTTTTATGTAAAGTGCATTAGTAACCAAATGTATAATTATTATCAGTACACCTGTACAAGTCAAGCAAATTGATCAATTAATTGACTCTTTACTCCGCACACGAAACTGCAGTTATATCTATCTATCTATCTATCTATCTATCTATCTATCTATCTATCTATCTATCTATCTATCTATCTAATTTTGTAACTAACATTTGCAAGCATTAGCTTGTTTATTTAGTGTCATATTTTGTCTTTGTTAACACATTTCCTACTCTTGATTTATCATGACTTCAGTGACTTCAAAGTTAAATATCATTTGAGCTACATACGGTTGTACTGCAAGCCATCTTTCATATAAAACAATTTTTGATATTGATAGCACACGCTTTGGCATTGACAAAAAAAAATAAAATAAAGGTAAAACTCATGAAAATCACTTGAGAAATGAGCAAGTTGCGACTTCATTTTCAATTTCAATGCATTGCCTTTGATGGGAACGTCGGCCTCCTCAACATGGCCACCATGGAGGCATGTCTGTTAGCCGGGCTGCTACAGCGCGCTGGCGTTATCTAGCCTTCATAGCAATGTGATGGTGTGGTGAGGATGTCTGTTGCAAGTCCGGCCATACTCGCTTTTGATTACGGCTCAGGTAAGACACGAAAAACACTCTTTCCTGAGAGTTAGATTACGATGATTGATGGTTATGATGTTATAACAGATGGGTTGCATTATATTGTTTGTTGTTGTTGTTGGAAACAAGCTCCGTGATTTTAGGCCAATGTTGTACTCACTAAATTACACTTTGGAGTAATTGTCCATTGACAAGAATGAGCTAACATTGCTAATGCCAATTAGCTAGCGGCCTTGTTCTAGTGACTTCTACACAAGATGCTCATTTACTGTTGCTTTTGATCTTCAGGAGAGCCAGAGATTAGGGAGCAGTTAAACAGCACTCATTATTGTTTCCTGTACATGTTTTAATAAAAGTACCATTTCAATAATGGCATGTGCCTCAGTATATATGTATATGTGTATGTATATATATATATATATATATATATATATATATACACACACACACACACACACACATGTACTCGCTTTGATATGATGAAGGAAGGCCAGAAATTATCGAACGGTTGCACACCACTTATTATTGTTACCTGATACACAAATTTGATGTGGGTGAGAAGCAATAAAGAAATTCAGTGGCCATGTTTGACTCCCTTTTCATTCCCAACCCAGAACCCAATGCAAGAGAGTAAAGGCCAATTACAGATGGAGGGAACATTTACAGCACTTGCTGGCCAAGTAGTACAAGGGTTACAAGAGGTAATCCTTGTTGCTGTGTACAATGGGCAGGCTTTGGGAGTAACGGAATACATATACCGGTGTTACATAATCAGGATTTAAATGGGGAAAAAAACATCTTTAATCTGGTAAAATTACAGAAAATAAATTGGTAATCAGATTACAGGTACATTTAGAATTTTTTTTTATTATTTTCCAGCACATTAAGATGTATATGGTGCAGGGTATACAGTCGCTTCCTTGCATTAAACAGGCTCATTTCAGTGAGACAAGAAATAGGATGTGTAAAATGCCCTCTAATTCTTAATCGTTGGGGTATTTTTACAAAAATATGTTACAGAGATGTTCTTAAAACAACTGGTATCTGTTTTAAATTGTGTGTGTGTGGGGGGGGGGGGGGGGGGGGGTAATTAAACGAATGTCCTTTATGAAGAGTGTTTGTCCTGCGTATGAGTGCACAGACTAAAGGAGCTGGAGCAGTGAACCGTATCTTCTCAGGGATGTGTTATGTGAGTTTTCATGAGGTATTAGAGGGAAAGAAAGAAAGAGCAAGCCTTACATTCCCAGCTAGTGGAAAACAGACTAAATCATTGCACCATCAAGAAAGAACTGAATAAGAAGGCTGTGTGGTTTCAGACTGCAGGTCTGTGGAGAAGTGGAATAATCTTGTGTCCTTGGGCTTTTCAAATGGTTTACACACCTTTCTCGAAGGCCATTGAGGGTTAGAGTGAATTATTTTTCAATTTCCACTGCAGACAGTTCCATATTACGTGTAGATAATGTCTTCTAAGGGGCAATGCCCCGTATCAACTGGGAAGTTTTAACCACAGATTAAGTTAACATTGTGTTTGTTCTGGAACCTACTCTTTGAATTATTGTCCTAGTCTGCTTCTGAACTGTAAACTTGAATTTTGATGAACCCGAAAGGAGATTGTGAGTGTGAATTTGTTTGTTTTTAGACAGCTTCTGATAGTGAATGTGTAATCTCATATGGCAAATAGTTTTTTGCATACCAAAAATGAAATGAACTACAAATTTACTGAAATAAGTCCTGTCAAATCAATTAACGTTCATTACTCAAGTAGAAGTATAGCTATTAAGGTTTAATAAAACTTCTGTAGAAGTATCAACTCAAGCTTTTTACTCAAGTAAATTTTCAGTTTGCGATATTTACGGTTTTGTTTTGACAGTGGACAAATGTGTTGGAAATATTATATGTTAATGCTCAAATGTGACATAATTTACTGCCAGAGAGCTACACTTCAACATATATCCATCCATCCATCCATCATCTGAGCCGCTTATCCTCACAAGGGTCGCGGGAGCGCTGGAGCCCATCCCAGCTATCATCGGGCAGGAGGCGGGGCACACCCCGAACTGGTTGCCAGCTATATATTTATATATATATATATATATATATATATATATATATATATATATATATATATATATATATATATATATATATATATATATATATATCCATCCATCCATCCATCCATTTTCAACACCGCTTATCCTGGTTAGGGTCGCGGGACGCTGGAGCCTATCCCAGCTGACTTCGGGCGAAAGGCGGACTACACCCTGAACTGGTCGCCAGTCAGTCGCAGGGCACATATAGACATGGACAACCATTCGCATTCACATTCACACCGTCATTGAGTGGGAACTGAACCCACGCTGCCTGCACCAAAGTCAGGCGAGTGTACCACTACACCATCAGTGACTTATATATATAATACCCAGTTCGGAGTTCCCTTGTTGTGATTGTTCGACGTCTGTGCAAACATACACAGCACAATGTGCGGGCATCCTTGCTATTTTGGTTTCTGACTGTGCCGTCCACAAACATGGAACGCGCCGACACTTTACCCCCACTAGCTGAGCGACACCGTAGGCACGCGGCTCAAAGCATCTACGATGTCTACTTGCATACTTGCAGTTTCCGGTTTTTCGGCATTCTGCTCTCTACGTCGCGTTGTTGCTAACTTTAGGTTTTAAAAGTAATGAGCAAATTTTTAAAAGGTAGAGATTAGAAAGTATAGACGTCTGAGTTTAAAAAGTAAGGAGTAAAAGAAAAAAGACGCCACAAAAATAAAAAATTAAAGTACAGATACCTGAAAAACCTACTTCAGTAGATATAATGCAGTACTTTGTTACTTCCCACCTCTGGTAACTATTACACAGTAGACATAAACTGTCAAACTTAGTCCCAAACATTAATCCAAGTGATAATTACAAAAACTATAAATTTGCACAATTAACTTAAAAATACTGCATATAGCAGTAATATAAACTTAGAAAACTTTTGGCTAAAGTCAAATATCAAGTTTCATACAGTCACACCCCCTTGATAATAAACTTTCATCTTACCTCAGTATGCGTTTTCAAATTAGAGGGTGTGTTTTTGAAAGCTGTGCATTTGAAAGGAGAGTTGTTTTGGCATCCAACCATTCTGAAAACGTTTTCAAGGTACGGCAATGCGGGGATGTACAAGGGTTGGCTCGGCTTTCTGGCTATCAACCTCCTCGCTGCTGGGACTTTTGGTTGGAGTTCCCTTGCTAAGACACTTTCAGGGCTAAAGCTATACACCCGCTCTGTACTGTATGTATTAGTGTGACGATTTGCTTTTGATCTGTTACTTGATTTGTGTCATGTGCAGGTGGATTGCATACAAACCAATAGGGTGTCGGAATGGTATATTTTTTTCATCCAACTACAATCTTTCCTGGTGGGTTTTATCTGGGTAGATCTTTTTTGTATGTGTTTTTGAACAAATACAAAATGAAATAGAACAAAGTTTTTTTTTATAGTGTAAGGAGTACAGGAAGTCCTCCATTTACGAACGAGTTCCGTTCCTACGCTGGCAACGTAATACGATTTTCCGCGTAAGTCGAATTTCACCGTTAAAGTCGAAATTTACGTCGAAATACTTCTGTTACGGGTATTGATTGTCCCACGTGATTGTGACAGCAAGCTCAGTGTGTGTGGGCGTGTGCGTCGATCTGTGAGTGAGACGGGACTGCAAAGGAGGAAAGAGTGCACGCCGGTGTGAGTGTATGTACAGTGGCAAGTGTAATGACGGCGACCGAGGAAGAGTAGCGATTAGCGGAGGACCCGTTGACGTTGAACGCAAAGCCATTAAAGCAGCAAATCGATGCTTTGTGCCTTTATTGTTGCCGCCACCCAGCTCAGCTGTGCAACAAGAGAAAGGAGTTAACCCCTGCATCTCCCGATCACGGTCAGGTGACCGTAGTAGGAAAGGTTAACACTTTGTACAAAGAAACTAAAATAAAAAAAATAAGATGCTGTACTTACCATTACTGCTGAGAGTGTGAAAAAAGGAGGGCAAAAAAGGCAAAGATATTCCCGCCGCACAAACACAGACACGCACTATGCACTAGCTAAGCATGAACACTATGGTGCTGGGACAAAATGGCGGACAAGGCACGGGCGTCGTAAAGTCGAAATGTCGTAGGTCGAGTGCGTCGTAACTCGAGGACGTCCTGTATAAAGTACAGCTACAGTATTTGCATGAAAATGTAAGGAGTTGAAGCAAAAAGCAGGCTGAAAAATAAACAGACTATTAAAGTATGCATACCCAAAATTTCTACTTAAGCATTTGGACTTTGTGACTTGACACCTGTGTCTGAAACACAAACCAGACATTTTCCATCCTATCCCCCCTTGACTGTATTGTTGGAGATTGCAGCACAGTAGCTCTGCATTTAGTGAGCCACTGTGTGATGTCTGTTAACAGAGAAAACAGTGTGGCTCGTTATCCTCCATTTAGATTGTTCAATAAATCAGTGTGGAGGGAGCTCCGGGCCATGTAATGAGTGCTGCTGAAATCACAGAGGACAGGCGGAAGCTAACTGCCTCACCGAACAGGTGCCTCTCAGACACAAACCACACTATCCTCTGCATCTCTGCGAAGGTAATAGCATGCCAATACAAATATCTAAGCACGCTTGCATAGGTCTGCATGCACAGAAAAGAATGCACAAAAATCAATAGTCATTTGAGGGAGAGTGGAAGCAAAAACACCTACGTGACAGACGTAACCCAATCAGGCAGAACGATATCTTGAGGTTGATGCTACCCAGCATATCCTGCGTCATATTTGGCTTTTCTGTCCTTTCAGGAAAACACTGGTGCCAGAAAAACGTCACATAGCTCAACTAAACACTGGTGTCACACAATAGCCTTCTGACAAGGCTTATTTCTACTTTACAAAATGATCCTAGTTCATATGTCTTGGTTTTTTTGTCCCACTGCTTCTGTGCAGTGGCTGCAGTTGTTGTTCTTCAGAGGTACTCTGGGACATCCATGTCACACCAATGTACTTTCACTCAGTTTTTCTGGAAATACTAAATGCAAGCACTGTTTTCTTGCAGTCTTTTTGTAGATTTCCCTTAGCTCATATCAACTTACGGCTCCAAAGCATGAAGGATAAGCTCAATGTATCTTCTCTGATTTACCAAAAGCTATCAGTAAAGATCCTTGGCTTTTGTTCATCGTCCCTGTCATCTCACTAATAACTGATTCAACAAATATTTGGAAGCTACTAAGTATGTGGTTTGTATAGTGTATTGCTTGTTTGGTTAAACAAAACACTGCAGTTCTCGTGTTTGAATTGCAAACAATATTATTTTGGATGCATGCTGGAAAATACAGTATTAATAAACCCTGTTTCTAACAAGCAGTAGGCTGTAGTTCAGTTTGGCACGGTATGTGTAGAGGGTTACAAAATGTCAGACATTTCACACTTTTCAGCTATGGTTGTGCTCACTCCAAAAATAAGAGCAACATTTTGTTACATTTAGCTTCAAAACGTGTTTAAAAAACTGGTGTGAATTTTCGAGAGTCACTATTCTGCACATTTAGAACAATATTTGTCAACTTAATAGTTAAATCCAAATATTAAATGCGACACCTAAATATCAAATCTAAGTAAATATATAATTAAAATGTTGAATATATATCTAAATCTTAAATCTAAATGTTTTATATATATATGAGTGTATATATATATATATATATATATATATATATATATATATATATATGAGTCTGATGAGTCAAAAGTTTAACTTTTTGGAACGTGTGTGTCCCATTACATCTCGCGTAAAAGTAACGCCTCATTTCAGAAAAATAACCTGTGTGCTAAGAAGGCTAATGAAATTGTTATCGTTACCCTTAAACTAATGTTAACGTTTATAACTTCAAGCAAGTACGTTCACTAATACCACATACTGTGGCTGACCGAGATGACTGTCCCTGTTCGTCAGTAATTGAATTAGCCACAACAAGGCTTGCTTTTTAGATGCTCCTATCACTGTCGTGTTGCCATGAAAGGCCACTTCTCTCTCGCAGGATTTGCATCGCATTCCTCGTTAGTATTTTTGGTTAAATACTCAAATTTTTGTGCTCCGTTGTTAACGCCGGTAAGCGGATTACCGCTAATGCGCATGTGCATCATCACGGAAGGCAGACAAAAGCAGCATCAGCGGGAGGCTACTGAGGTAGTTTGAGAGAAAACCAAAGCTTCAAAAAACAAACAATGACGTTGATTATTAATTAAAAATTAAGTAATTAAAAAAATATAAGTACCTATTTTAATTCTGATAGAACCTTTTTCTGATAGAGATTTTTCCTGGGGGGGTGCTTATTTGGCAGGTTGGCGGGCCTTAATGTCAAACTCTTTATGAATACCTTAACAAAACAGCTATCGCCATGCAGCTTTTACACACTGTGGTAGGAATACAAACCTGATTATGACTTACAGAGTTTAACCATTGTAAACCAAACTGAACTGCAATGCTTGGTGGAAACATGGTTTTAGATCACAGGCATGCTAAACAGTAAAGTAGCACTCGAGTCAAAAGCACATTCTGTAAGTTATCAGTTCAAATTGTGTGGAGAATATTTGTGACCCTCCCCAGTTCAAGGTGTACCCCGCCTCTCGCCCAGAGTCAGCTGGGATAGGCTCCAACACGCCCGCTACCCTAGTGAGGATAAGCAGTATGGAAGAGATTTGTGACCCTCCAGCATGAAACTGATCACACGGCCATGTCTTGAGCTAGAGCCTATAAAGTATTGACTACGTGAAAAAGATATATTTTCAGATGTGACTTAAACACCAAAAAAATAAGTAATGGTCACTTCCTAGTTGGAATTGATGAAAATTTATTACCTTAATGCCTTGAAAAAAATACTTTTATTGAGAGTAAAGAGCAAAATTTCCATGACAAAAGTCAGATGACGAGAAATCAACGACACTAAGCAGCTGCTGCCATGCACAAAACTAGGAAAACCACATAATGTATGGTATCAAAAGAAAGCTTGAGGTTCTCTGCAGTCACGGATTTAATTCAAATGTACAGTACGTCATTACACGTATGAACCAACGAGGCCGTAATACAGTCCCTCGTGGTGTAAACAAAACATCCTTGTTGCTAGGCTAACGCTGAAACGCCGCTTCCGATCTTTAAACGGACATATCTTCACCAAATGTTACCCGATTTCCACGATCTATGCATCATAGGAAAGCATTTTTAATTCATTTTCAGGAAACGTAGATAGCTAAAAATAGAGCTGTGCATCCTATATATTGTTAATGACAGTTGCGACCGGTTGCCTTGCAGCCTTCCTAGCTCGGTAGCACAAAGCTCATACAGTGTGGCACAAAACTGATCATCCATAGCAAGTCCTCCATCTCTATGCTGGCTGTAGGCTTACAAACCGAGGCGCTCTGTGCATGGCTTAGGCTGAGATCTGTTCACTTGCTCAGCTATCTAAGCACTACAAATGCCCTACAATATGCTAGAGTGCCCACAGGGGAAATAAAGCTTCCAGACATGAGACTCCATCACCACTGCGCTCAAGTGGGGGAAATGGAGGGGCAGAGAGCGTTTACCATGCCTGCCTCAGTGGCCTTCTGCGTCTTGTTAAAAAGCTGATAGTCACTTATAACAGAAGGGAAAGCTCAGATGATGAAATGTTAGGGGCTTGGGTGAAGAGGTCTGAAAATTGACAGGAGGAAGAACCGACAGCAGATGGTAGAACAGAGTGAACTTAAGAAATAGGGAAAAAAAATATTCAGTGCCTACATATAGGTTTGATATATGCCGTCTGTAGTCTGTCAGCGTCTAAAATAGAGCGAACAAAATATAAACGCAACACTTGTTTTTTCTCCCATTTTTTATGTTAACTCAAAGATCTAAGACTTTTTCTACATACACAAAAATCCTATTTCTCTGAAATATTGTTCACAAATCTGTCTAAATCTGTGTTGTTGAGTTTTTTTCTGTAAAAACCCATCCACCTAACAGGTGTGGGATATCTGATTGGACAGCATGATTATTGCACGGGGGTACCTTAGGCTTTCCACAATAAAAAGGGCAAATATTGCAAAATATTTTACTGTGAATATGAAGTTTGTCTGTAACAAGCATTGGCTGACACAACAGGATGTATCTTTAAAGAGGAACTAAACCCATTGTTTGTTTTTAGCAAGATTATGTTGTATGTCCCAGCACTTGTCAAAACACCGAACTATGATTAATATTGCGATTGTGGAATAATAATTAAATGGATTAATTAATCACCCTATGGGCAGCGCCATACTGGGAGCAAATGTCATTAGCTGCCGACCATGACGTCACTATTACTGTAGCACTGTTGCCTTGTTTACAAGACAGCACATTTGAGTAAGCCTGGATTAGTAAAAATGGATCTTTAGGAATCACAACTATGTCAGGCTGTCAGAACAGCACATTTTATTACCTTTTATTGTGAGTAGATGAAGGCACGCCTGTGCAGAATGCTCACTGACAAATATTTTGACAGATTTGTGAACAATGTTTGAGAGAAATATGCCTTTTTTGTATGTCTTAGAAAATTTTTTTAGATCTTTGAGTTTAGCTCATGAAAAGGGAGCAAAAACAAAAGCACAGAGTTTATATTTTATTCAGTGTATGAAAGACTATTAAGACTATTAACTATTAACTAGTGATTTTAAAATTCCAAACTATTTGCTTGGATTGCTTTCTGGAGGTACAATCTTAAGAAGTGCTTTACTTGGTGTCCTTGGTGTGGAGAATGGAAATCCACCCTCATGTGACAGATGACAAAAGTACAACGGCTTGTCACAAGGATGTCACCCTTAAATGTATCGTTATAATTTTGCACCATTAATACCTGAATTTTACAGGTTGGAAACATAACTACCCTCAGGGCTTTGGTAAAGATGCAAACATTTTCCTTGGATAAGGTTTGAATAAGATTGTACCTTGACCAAAAGACAGACTCTGAATCTGTAAGTGGGAAAGGAATGTCAAGCTTCCTTTCTCATAGTGACAACTCTGCTCTAGAATTGATAATTTCATTGTTAAGAACATAGAACATTGGCAAGTCTCCTGTCACAATCTGAGTCTGATTGGACCTAAGAGCAGATTGAGGTGGAGGGAGTAGATTAAGAATGGTTTATTGCAAGTTGGCACGGGGTAAGGATATCCAAGACGAGATGAGGACCGTCAGGGCAAGGAGCAACCATGGAACGGGAACGTGAGCAGTTGGAGTGGCTTGGCGGCGAGGTTGGAGCAGGCAGAGAGTCAAGGCAGGCACGGGATGAACGCTGGAGGCGGGAAAGAACACAATCGGGTAAGTACAGTAGTGAATCGTGGGAAAGTTACTGTCATACCACAAGAAACCTGGAAGTACGAAAGTCAGCCGGTGAGTCACAGACAATTGTCAATTCTCAGGCAATGGCTTGCTGGGCTTGACAGGGTTTAAATGCAGGTTGTAATCAGAGCAGCTTGAAGACAGGTGTGGGGTACAGGTGATGCTGATTTCTGGTAGAGAGAGGGACAGGGCGCAAAGCGCCACCCATGCCCCAAGGAGGAACTGCAGGGCATGGGTCATGACATCTCCCTGCCTAAAAATCATCATCTCTGGAAGTAGCCCTGCCCTCATCAACATGCATGATACTGTACATCATAGGTGTCAAACTCAAGGCCCGGGGGCCAGATGCGGCCCGCCACACCATTTTATGTGGCCCGCGAAAGCAAATCATGCTCGTCAACTTCTGTGATTTTTGCTAAAATCTGTACGCAAATTCCAAATTGTCATAATAATAAACAATAATGTTGAGATATTGCATTTTTCTGTTACCAAACTCTTCTTCTACAGTAACTTAAACTTAAACTTGAACAAACTATTATCTTTGTCTTCTGATTTCAAAACTCAATTTGTTGTGTAATGGTAATAATATGATCTGGTGATTAAACAGTTCACTGTTCTAACGACCCTCTGAGGGAAATCATAACTACAATGTGAGACAAAAATTTGTTTGACACCCCTGCTGTACATATTACTTGTGACAGGGTAGTTTGCCAAACATGTTATTCTGGACAATAGGATTTGTGTGGTCCATGTCATGGGCTCTGCATTGACTAGTCATCTGTCCATGGTGTACGCCAATACTCGCCCTGTGTCAGCGCTGATGAGATACAGAACTAATTCTTTTTTTTTTTTTTAAGTATTATTCTTCCATGCAAACATATGCAGGGAAACTTCAATTTAACTACAAATTACATCATTATTTTTTTAAGTAAATGTAAATAGGTTGGTTCGTCGTAGTGTCTAAAAGTAATTTAACAAATAATCACAGACTTTATTACATTGCATGTGGATTATGCTTGACCCTTTACTTCATGAAACCTGAGATAAATATTACAAGTACATTACAAAATTTTTTAAGGGTCAAATACAGTTCCAGATCGGCTCATGTTTTTATTTTATTTTCACTTTTGTTAATATTGTGACTTTCTTAACCGTGTCTTTATCGTTTCAGTGAATAATGCAAAATTGAATATGGGTGTAATAGCATGTTATGTTTTTATATATGTGTAAACATACTCTTCCTTCACTGTGAACACTGCTTTGGCTTGACAAGAGTCAATTCCAGGAATGGAATTCCTCAGGCAAAACATCACACCGGCAGCATTTGACCTTCACTGTGTTAATCTTTCTGGAAAAGATGAGGCAGCTTTATCAGTGTGTTTCTTCAGCAAAATGCTTAAATGTATCCAAGATTAAGGTGATACAAAGTAACACTATCTTCGCCTCTGAATGTACAGAGGCACTGAAGCATTTAATGATTAAAGCCAAATCAACTGATTTTAATCATGTGTTTGTTATTGTGAAAGTAACTCTACAACCAGACATGGTTTCTATGTCCAGATCCTTAAAACTGCAGCTCATCATGGAAAACTGATGTCCGTTCATTTACTATACCATACAAGAGTTCAGTAAATAGCACCGTGAGAAACTTTGAATATCTACGAAAGATCCTTCCTGCAATAATTTTTTTTTAGGATATCGTGCATTATACATCAAGAAGTAAAGAGGAACACATTCCGATTAAGGCTGGGCTTAATGTACACCCCAGATCTATGCGCCCAATTCAGATTTAGTAAGTTTCAAGTGACACAAGCGTTTACATTTACTAAACACAAAAAACAACACACATCCACACTTGCCCAAAATATACATAAACCACAACAACAAAATCTTCAGTCACACCAACATCAGGCAGCGACAACACCAACACCTATATAAATAATGATAATTGAATAATACATTGTGTTACATCCTGTTTAGATGGCCTTGAGTGACTTGATGCCACATAGGTTTAAATAAAGGTAACCTCGACATTACTCCACTGACCGCCATCTACAATTATTGTCCTTATTTAACAGTCTGTGCAACTCTAATGTACCATATCAAGACCATATGTAATGCTGTGGTTTTGACGTAGCTTAGATTTAGTGAAGATTTTTTTTAAATTAATGGTGTGTTACAATTTATCAATGTATTTTCACTTCAGTTGCATAGGCAGATATCTAATTCATACTGTATCTGTTGTTTTCTCTTTCTTTCTTTCTTTGAAAGACGCCTGATTGCGATGTGAGGATATTTGATTACACTCCATCCATCCATATTTGGATTGTGCCACTGGGAGCAAAAAAATAACAGAATTGTCTCACAC
Organism: Phyllopteryx taeniolatus; assembly: GCF_024500385.1. Classification (NCBI taxonomy): domain Eukaryota; kingdom Metazoa; phylum Chordata; class Actinopteri; order Syngnathiformes; family Syngnathidae; genus Phyllopteryx; species Phyllopteryx taeniolatus. The sequence continues at coordinate 18,041,290 of NC_084511.1, read as the reverse complement.
GAAAACAGCCACTGAGACAGGCAACCATTCACACTCAAGTCCCAACTATAATCACTGACTGAGTGATGATCGATCCAACAAACATCCAGACAAATTTGTATTAGCTATTTTGTGTACAACTGTAACTTGTGCCACCCCTTCCACCGCGTTGTCTAGATATTACATTTCATTTATGTCACCTTTCTGTCTCTGGGCAGACAGTTTGGGGACTCATAATCTGTGTTCAGCTGTCAAAATGATTTACCCATGCAGCTGTAAACATTCAAGCTCAAAGTGTGTGTGTGTTTATGTTTGTGTGTGTGTTGCTATGTGCTTGTAACGTATGTCAGCAAAAAAAGGAGTGTGGAGCTGACGGATGCACTGGTTAAAAATATTGTCACTTCACATGAGCATGATTGTAATTTCAAGCCTCTCTGGGACTCATCGTATGGTGCATTGACAGGGAGGAGATAACTGGCCATGGCGAGCATATGCAGCCCACTCAATTATATCTACACTTACAGCAATCAGCTATCTGTGTGTATGTGTGTGTGTTGCGTTTGCAACAAAGCAGTGCATATAAAAACAAGAGCTTATTGCAGGGAATATTTTAATATTTTATGTTGTACACATAATGACATGGTGTCATATCTCTCCCCCCTAGTGGATACCTGCTGTCACAGGCTCAGCGAGTGTGCACACAGATAACTGCGGTCCCCACAGCAAAGTCAGTTAAGCCCACTGCCCTTCCTCCCAAAGATAAACCTCTAAAGCTTGAATGACAGTTTGAGCACTGTAAGACCTCACACGCACCCACACACACCCTGTTCTCTCCCAGCGCTTCTTCTTCTATTCTATTACAGTCCAATTACAACTCTCCTGTTCATCATTCTGGGTTTGTTTATTTGTTTGTTTATTGTTCAGAATCAGAATCAGTATCATCTTTATTTGCCAAGTATGTCCAAAAAACACACAAGGAATTTGTCTCCGGTAGTTGGAGCCGCTCGAGTACGACAACAGACAGTCAATTGACAGAGAACACTTTTGAGACATAAAGACATTATCAAAAACAGTCATTGAGCAATAAAGGGTTGCTAATTATCTGGTAATGCCGGTACAAATTATTTATTTATTTTTTGACAATTGTGAAAAAAGATGCAGAGTCCTCGAGCACTTAGAGCAGTTCGAATGACTAATATCGCAATAGTCCGGTGCAATGACCATTGTGCAAAGGGCACCGAGACTTCAAGGAGTGTATGCTATTTAAATTGACGAGTAGTGCGATAATCTGGGACAATGTTGATTGTGCAAATGTTGCAGATACTCCTCAGTCAGCGTGCAAATGGGGCAGATGCTACTCTGGCATGAGTGGCCAGTATTGGTCAACAACAGATATGCAAATAGTGCAGCGTGGCGAGACTACTTCAGTGAGTGCACGTGTAATATAGAATTGCCCCAACAGAAATGTGACAACAAACTCAGACAAAAAAATTGGCAGCATGTTGCAATGGAATTGTAGGTTAGCTGTTTAAGAAGTTGATTGCAAGAGGGAAGAAGCTGTTGGAATGTCTGCTAGTTCTAGTTTGCATTGATCGGTAGCGCCTACCTGAGGGAAGGAGCTGGAAGAGCCGGTGACCATGGAACGTAACACAAGATATTTGAAATAGAAAGTAAAAGAAACTTTCGAAGAAAAGAAAATAACATCAGTGGATGTCATTGTTAAGCACAGTTTAAAAGAGTAGGAAGTAGTAAAAAACGTACAGTAACTAGTCCTACCACTTGTCCACTTGCATTAATTTCAATGCAAGCTGCAAATGCAAAACCTACCTGGCCCTGTGTAAAAAAGTAATGCATTTTTGGGTTCATTTTTACTGACAACACCCAATCCTGATTACCTCCAGATCTGTTCTCTCAATGAATCCCTTAAATGGAACCGGTTAGACAAAATAAAATTGACCAAAAGATCTCAAAACGTTGCAACAAAATGTCACAATCCAGAGAAATTCAACAACAGACGAGAAATAAATTAATTGACATCTGTCAGTCTGGAAAGGGTTAAAAAAAAAACTATTTCTAAAGCTTTAGGATTCCACGGTGAGACCCATTATCCTCAAATGGAGAAAACGTGGAACAGTGGTGAATCTTCTCAGGACACAAAAATTACCCCAATAGCACAGCGACGACTCATCCAGAAGGTCACAAAGGAACCCAGGACAGCATCTAAAGAACTGCAGGCTTACATTGCCTCAGTTAAGGTCAGTGTTCATGACTCAGCAATAAGGAAGAAACTTGGCAAAAATGCCATCCATGGCAGAGTTCCATGGTGAAAACCAAAGCTGACCAAAAAAAAAAGGATAATAATAATAAAGGCTTACTTTTGGAATTTAAAAAAAAAAAAAAAGAAAAAAAATCATCTGAATGATTACTAAGACTTTTGGGAGAATATTCTATGGACTGATGAGATGAAAGTTGAACTTTTTGGGAGGTGTGTGCTTTGTAACATCTGGCGTAACTGTAAAACAGCATTTCAGAAAAAGAACATACCAACTTTCAAACGTGGTGGTAGTGTGATGGTCTGGGGATGGCTTGTTCCTTCAGGACCTGGACAACTTGCTGTGATTGATAGAACCATGAATTCTGCTCTTAACTAAAGCTGAAGCACATGTGGGTTCTGCAGCAGGATAACAATCCAAAACACATCAGCAAGTCAACTTATGAATGGTTTGAAAAAAACTAAATGAAGATTTTGGAGTGGCAAAGTCAAAGTCCAGTCTTGAATCCGATTGAAATGCTGTGGAATAACCTTAAAAAGACCGTTCAATGTGCGACAAGTTGTTGCTGAATTAAAACAATTCTGCAAGGAAGAATGAGCCAAAATATCTCGAGAGAGATGTAAAAGACTCATTGCCAGTTATAGAAAACACTTGGTTTCAGGCCTTGCTGCTGAGGGTGGCCCAACCAATTTAGAGGTCTAGAGGCCACTAACTTTTCACAAAGGGCCAGGTAGCATTGCATTTTTATTTATTTTTTATTTTTTAGTAATAAATAAAATCCCCAAAAACTGCATTTAATGTTCGCTTGCTTTGGCTTTGTCTGATATTTTCATTTGCTTGATGATCTTGAACATTAAAGTGGGGAATATGCAAAAAAAACTAAGAATTTGATAAGGGGGAAATACCTTTTTAATGCACTTAAATTACACAGCGATACTACTGCAACAAAACAAAATATAATTAAACAGATGCAATATTAATATATAAAAGTTTTTTGTTGGGTGGAATCTTTAATGAGAATAGTCAACTGTTCAACGGGTAAATGATAGTGCCTTCATTTCTTTTTCCCTTAACTAGGACTGCTATTTTTTTTTCTTCACATGAAAATAGTAAAATTAATACAGTAAGACTTTATTATAGTGACTCATTCAATTACCACATTCTCATATTAGTACAACTTCAACCTCTTAATTACAATTTCAATGTTGGGATGTTAGTAAAAAAAGAAGACAGTCTTCCTACTCTATTTCTAAAGTTTTATTTCTATTCTTATCCTGAATTCATTCTCTTTACTATGACTTTTATCACAATTATATGTTCCTGCTTGAGCCAAGAACCTATGCCCAAGATCACCTCGTTTCATTTCGTCTCAGTCAGTGGTTCCACAAAAGAGGACAAGCTGTGTAGGAAATGGATGGATTTCATTTGACTACTTACAATATGGTTTCTGGTTGCTATTTGTCTCTTTACAAATTCCATAGAGTTTGAAAAAGTATCTGTTTACAAGTAGTCTATTTTGTGTTTTGAAGTGGTTCTCTGGGACATGTCATAGTGTTGTCTTTCAGCACAACCAAATCTGCATGTTCTGCATACTAAAAAAGGCTTCTATGTTTAAAAACTAAAGGTCAACAAAGATAAAAGATCCATCTGGTTTTTTTCGATGCATCGATAGTTAAATGTTTTTTGTTTTGTTTTTTACCAGACTTCGGAAAAACAACTTTAGTCCAAACTTGATATTGAAGACAGAAGCTGTTTATTGTTTAGATGAGGACACAGCCGCAAGGAGTAAAATTTCTCTCTTAAGTGCAATCCCTGTATGATGCAAGAGCAACAAAACTAATCTTTGCACTCAAAAGTGGTCACATGGGCTGAATAAATCATTCATATGGGCATCTCCTCATACAGAATAAGAATAATCTTGACATTTATCCTCGTGCTTTCAGGTTAATTTGTGCATGCAATCATGTGAATCTGATGACTTTACACTACTCCTATGTGACCCCAACTACTCTTCTAACTCTGTGCAGCAAATTACTCAAGGCGATTATCATCACCTTTCCTGCCAGTGGAGCTACCAGCCTTCAGTGAGTGGCACATCATCGTTCTTCATTTTACCAGTAGAGCGTATTAGAGTGTGACACCATCCCAGATGTCAACTCCTCAGGAAAATCGTTCATTTCTGTATGATAACCCTTTCTGTTTCAAAGTACGGCTTGAATCCATCGAGAACAGAATTTCTCGGATGAGGATACGACACGTCCAGAATAAGTCTCCGAACGATTATTTTCAGAGATGTTACAGTTCTGTTTTACCTTAAAAGAAAATGCGGCACGGTGAACGATTAGTTAGAGCGTCTGCCTCACAGTTCTGAGGACCGGGGTTCAATCCCCGGCCCCACCTGTATGGAGTTTGCATGTTCTCCCTGTGCCTGTGTGGGTTTTCTCCGGGCACTCCGGTTTCCTCCCACATCCCAAAAAACATGCATGGTAGGTTAATTGAACACTCTAAATTGCCCGAAGGTGTGAATGTGAGTGTTAATGGTTGTTTGTTTATATGTGCCCTGTGATTGGCTGGCAACCAGTTCAGGGTGTACCCCGCCTCCTGCCCGTTGATGGCTGGGATGGGCTCCAGCACTCCCTTCTGAGGTGACCCTTGTGAGGATAAGCGGCTCAGAAAATGGATGGATGGATGTCTGATAAGATGTAATCACAACAAAATACAGGTAAAAGTTGCATGAGAGATTGTTGAGGCACTCCTCCGAGGCGCAATAAACTAGTTTCAGTTAAGTCGGCATTGTAGAAACGGAACTGCAAAAGCAGAGCTGTAAGGGCAAACAAAGATGATCCATGTCGTGAGTCAAACGTCTCACCACCAGCAGCATTGGTTGAAGAAAACATCACTAGTGAGATCAGTAGTAGGTCAGGTCAAAAGTAGGTCACACTCAAAGGCAAGTGAAAGTTGCAAGCCCAAAACATCTTAATCATAGTTTTGGAAAAAAGGTGCTCACAGCGCTGGCAAACTAACATATTTAACATAGAGAGGGGGAGAGTTGGGCTGTTATCACTGGATGATTTGGAAACATTTGGATCCCAAAGTGCTTCTAATTAACCTCGATTGCCTCCTCACATCTCTCATCCTCAATCTTTCCAGCAACAAATTCATAACCGATTCTCCATCTAATCATGAAATGGCCTTCTGCTTATCTTCCAAATGTGCCCATATTTCTGCTACTTTTTGACTGAAAACCACATCAAGTGTAGACGCGGCATGCAAAAATAGAACAAGCGAAACGAGGACATACAAACCCCAGTTAAAATGAAGTTGGGACGTTGTGTAAAATGTAAATAAAAACAATACAATGATTTGAAAATCATTTTCAACCCACTGTATATTCTGTTGAATGCACTACAAGACAGGATATTTTATGTTCAAACTGATCAACATTGGTTTTTTGGGGGGTTTTTTGTGCAAATATTCTCTCATTTTGAATTTGATGCCTGCAACATGTTCCCAAAAAGTTGGGACACACTCCACAGGTGAACAGATTAACTGGAAACAGGTGAGTGTCAGATTGCGTATAACAGGCGCATCCAGGGAAAGGCTCAGTTGTTCACAAACTAGGATGGGATGAGGTTCACTACTTTGTGAACAACTGCTTGAGCGAAGAGTTCCTTATGTTGTTAAAAGGAAAGGTGATGTTACACAGTGGGAAACAGGCCCCTGTCCCAACTTTTTTGGAATGTGTTACAGGCATCAAACCTCCCAATCAGGCAAGGAAAAACTCCAAACCCCATTTGGGTAAAAAAGAACCCTTGAAAAGGAACAGCAGATGGGGGGGATCTCCCTTCCAGGATGACCAGGCTGCAATGGATGTCGAGTGGGCAACATTTATCACAAAATATGGTGCTGTACAATGTTAATTAAAATGGTTCAGTTTTTATTTGTTTTACACAACGTCCCGACTTCATTGGAATTGGGGTTTGTAAATATACGTAAATGCATTGTTTGAAGTAATGTTGGTTTCTAAAGCCATCGTCATGGTAACACTCCCTCGTACAGCACACATACAGCCGGAATCAGTGTGAGGATTCTTATATAATGACAACCCCACGCACTTGTCAGAAGACAGACAGATAGATGGCGTGACTCAATGCTAGACCGCATAGTAAGAGCATCTGTCATTATACCTTTAACTGTGACAAGAACAGGATGTACCGCTGTGTTTTTAAGCCACACACGCATGCACATCAGAGGCTGAGGCACAGCTCTGCAGAAAAAGGTGAAAATAGCTGGTTAACAAGATATGGCAACACAACAGGCTCGTGCATCAGCATACTAATTAGTACTTTTCCTTCCCGAAGGCACGGGAGATAGTGTTGAGCAGAGGAAGAGGATAAATGAAAATGGGGTCACAAGAGGTATCCCTGTGATAGAATTAGGAGATGGGTAATTTCTAGTGGTGAAGCAAAATGTGAATCATGGAGGAAACAAAGACAGTTGATAACAGCATGTCCTGGCCTACATATGCGGCGTTGAGGGTTTATGTGTGAAGAAATGAGCAAAGAGCAAGTGTGAAAGCACATGAGAACATGGCATGTTGTATCAGACCGTTTGGGAAAGAGAAAGCAGTGGATGCAACAGGAAGCGACGTCTGTCCATCCCTCGCCCACTTGTTTACTTGAGAGGGAGGCCATGGAGGACTTCGGTGTCCGTGCCTCACAATACATTTGGATATGTGGTTTGCAGGATATACGGCTCACATTTATGCTTAATTTACCACATTTCCAGTGTGTGGTTTATTGATTAAATCACAAAATCAAACAAGGCAGACGGTGGAAGGCAATTTAGTTTGTATTTGGCAACGTTGTAGCACAGTGAGCGTAGCTGTTTACTGAAGCACTACCACTCACACATAAAATCAGCCAAAGGCATATTTCCCATGAAACACAGACCAATAATGCTTTAATTCCTTAAATTTATCAATCTCTGAAGGGGAAACAATTGCATGTTGTATTTTATGCTGTGATACACATTATTTTCCAATATTTAAAACTTTTTTTGTTTGTTTTCTTTTTTACGCAATTTCTAGCACAGTGGTGCAATAGACGCACGCTAAAAAAAGATGGTATAAGTCAAAACAAATGCAATTTTGAAACAAAGCATACTTTTGAGTGTGCAAATGTGGTCAGCAGTGGGACAAAGGCATGGGCATAGATGGTACAGGACAGGACAGGAGGGACATGTCCCCCCCAGATTCATAATGACCCCAATCCGTCCCCTCCACTTTCACCATGTAAACCCACAAAAATCGTAAAATCGGACTAATGTTCTGTTTACATTGGGGCAGGCATTGAGCCAGTACAACCCAGGGTTATTTTATTGTTAAAAAGATTATTCTATTCTTATTTTCCATTTAATGTGACATTTTTTAATTTTTTTTTTTTTTTGTCGAGACAACTGAGATGGTGAAAAAGAGTCAGTACTCTATTGTTCACAGTCTTTGCACGTTTTCAGCACAGACTTTCAAACATATTTACATATATTTAGAAACAAAACATAAAAATGACTTCAGTGGGTCTTTAAAGTACGCAGGCTCAAGCTATCAGTTTGGCCAGTAGTTGGCATTGTCACTCGCGTATCCAAAAGCATTAGGTTTTGTCATGTTAAGCTAAAATGATTGAATGTTTTTTTTTTAATACACAAAAGGGTAGGTGGGTGGGTGTCAGTAAAAGTTATACACAGCATTTACTTCAAAGTACGAACAAAATTGCAATAATGACAGCAGTAAAACCATGACAATGTGTTTATTTGCCTCATAGTTGTTTTCATACAAAAAAACACTACTAAATCCTAATCAGAACATCAGCCTTCTGACCGCTGAAGTGAATCTTTGAAGCTTTGTTGGAAGTAACAGTGGCAATCATTGGCCACTAAGTGACTCACAATTGGTGCTTCAAAATTGTCTTGGTTGTGAAAGCTTCCTGATAGAAGCCCAGGGCCAATCATCCGGTGCAGTCTTTGGTGCATGAAATCTGACTGTCAGGGTCCACTGATCTACCTGCTCGCACTGGTGCATTTCATTTGGACACACAGAAAGTATATAAAACACACACACACACTGAGCTAGGTAATTTGACTCATGAAGCTAAAAGACAAGTGCACAATCTCCCTTCCTGACGTCGTCTCGTAAGTGTTTTGTACGTGCGTTGAGCGTGGAAGTCGTCTTTCTGCTTTCAGGCGAGCCCTCTAAAACCAGGCAATTTCCTGTCGAGCAAGCGGACTGTGACAGCAGCAGGTTCCTAATGGGTAAATCCTGGGAAACAGGCTGTTGCCAGAATCCAGCAAACTCAATTGTATTAATCCTCAGGATTAGCAGTTTTAATTCGGAACACGTTTCCTGTTTTAAAAGTTTTGTTTCCTTGCTTAAAATGGGTGCTGCACACATGTTTAACTATTTAAAGTTTGGCATAACTAACTGACTGGATACTACCCTCTTTTACTTCTAGGTGTCCCGATAAGAGGGTCTCTCACTAATTAAACCTTTGATCAATCCACTGTTGATACAAAAAATCACTATCACTAAACCTCCACTTGGCACATCACCATGAAAACCACTAAAAAGCGTCTGTTTTAATCTCCCTCACTGACACATTCCACCCGTCTCATTTACAGACACACACAGCTTTTCAAATGAGGGATTTAGATTATGGCACAGAACAGTAAGAGTGTGTACAAGGAGGGTGAGACTTATTGGAATTCATAGAGCATTTCTTGACTCCCTTCATATAAACAGGTGGCTTTGTGCAGATAACTTTTCAGCACATCATGTGTATGCTGCACCCTTGGAACCACACACACACACACACACACACATATACAGTAAATACACACAAACACAGAGTGCTGGATGTGTGTTATTTCAAAGCATGCAAAGGGGAGCACATTAATCTCCCCATTTCAGAAGGTTCCTGAACAGATGTCTGCTCATATCCTTGCACCTGGAACAACAAAACTGATATTGTTCTCTTGCCTCTCGTAGGAAGATGCATGATAAGCACACAGTGGAATGCTGAGGTCATATTACTGGTAATTACTGGTAATTAGCCCAAAATGTCCCAGAAAATAAAGCCACAAAATTTTTGTTTTGTGATGCCACCACAGAAGGGTCCCAGTGGAGGCTTCATTTGTGTTGACATATATACAGTGTGTGTGTCTGTATACATATATATATATATATATATATATATACAGACACACACAGACAAACACACACACACATACACGATATACTGTATGTATTTAACAGCCCGTAGTTATGCTTGTCATCGCAGTATACACGGGAAGTCCGCTAACCTGTTTTCTGGGTTTGGTCACGTGACTTTGCACATAAAGCGAATAAATGTCTTACAATAGTGACAATTTAACCCTTGAACAGATTCTTTCATTTTCATTATGATCTAAAATATTGTCTATATTCAAACAATTAAATTTTTGTCCATAAACTGATACTGTTCAAAATTATATACATATTTACATAATATAGATCTGACCCCTTAGGTCTCTTATTGTATATGAAAGAAATACCAATTCATCCATCCATCCATTCTTCATAATGCTTATCCTCACTAGGGTCGCAGCCGTGCTGGAGCCTATCCCAGCTGACTCTGGGCGAGAGGCAGGGTACACCCTGAATTGGTCACAAGTCAATCGCAGGCCACATATAGACAAACAACCATTCGCACACACATTCACACCTACGGACAATTTAGATTCTTCAATTAACCTACCATGGATGTTTTTGGGATGTGGGAGGAAACCAGAGTACCCGGAGAAAACCCACGCAGGCACGGGGAGAACATGAAACCTCCACACAAGCTCTTTGGGATTTGAACGCAGAACTGTGAGGCAGATGTCCTAACCAGTCGTCCACCGTTTCACCTATTCAAATTCATTTAAAAATAAATAAAAATAAATGTTTTAAAGTTACAAAATACATGAGCACACACACGCATGCGCACACACATACACGCACACAAAACACAGTGACTGAATTTTAAAGGTAATGAGAACATCACATTACAGTCAGTGGTCCACAGTTCCTGTTGAACTGAATCAGAGCAACACACAGACACACATACAGTACGTATGTTGTGTTTGTGTGAGTGCGTGTGCATGCATGCGTGCGCATATGCACATGCATAGCCCCATGTCTGGCTCTATGACACTTTGTCTTCACTGTTGAAGTCTGGTAGCCTCTCCCACTTTAGGAGCCCAACTTAATGCTGACCTTGGCACCTCACGTCAACCTCTTTATTGATCTCTTATTTTAAAGGCTAAGAAACGCAAGGATGGTATGCTCATACGATTTATCCTGACTAAACCAATTATACTTTCAAAATGTGTTTCCAAGATTTAGAGTTGGTGTTAAGGGTTCCTTTAAATGGGATTTGCCATCTCCATTTACTACATGAAAGATGTTGAGATGGATTTCATTCTTTAAATATAACTATTATTTTTCTCACCATTATCTTATATCTAACTTACTTACCCAGCTAAACAGAAACCTCTCATATGGCATAAGTACAGTGACATAGCAGGGTTAGAACATTAAGAAATGTGTTCTTTAGATAATGAAATGCAAGCTCTAGCAAAGATTGACCCATATGAATTTACATAATATCCTACATTAATACATAATGTATTTATTTTTAAAAATGAAGATTAGGCCACCATTAATACATAATGTATTTATTTTTTTAAATGAAGATTAGGCCACTTTTTTGTGAGCAAATTATACTGTATTCATGTTAAATATACAAACAATTCTCTTGTATGATGTCATACAGTAGATTCAACATCATGCCAAAAAATAATAATAATAACAACCCGAGTAGGGCTAGACTGAGAAATAAGAAAACTTAAGGCATATTTTCCATAAAACATTCATGCGGTGAGTGTTTTAAATGATACATAACTTTGTTGTCCAACCACAAACCCCACATAAAACTTGAGTCTCTAATTGAGAGTGTGCTGTTGACCACAGCGCTCTCCTCACTGTGTTAAAAGACCCCAAAGTTAATCATTAATCATGTATGATTTATTTTCTTACATATATTTTGCAATCTCAAAAAAAGTTATTAAAGAAAGTGATGAATATTTGCTCACTGCAGCTGAATAGGAGCAAGATACATGACTGTCTCCTGGCCCATTCACAGCCATTACTGACACTACATGAATGATCGAGTGTGGCTACTCCCAGAAATAAAATTTTTCATCTATCCCTAACTGAGAGAGAGAGTGCCAAATTAGAGATTAAGCTCTTAATGGACTCGTTGGCAGCCAGCTGGAGGGGTGGTAGGGAAAGGATGAATCGGACGTAGGGGGGCCTGATTTGTTCCATAATTGCTTTAAAAGAGTATTGTCAGTGCGATTTTTGGCCACTTTGACAGCCTGGGCCGTCGATTTTGAATTTTGTTGTTTCTGGCCAATGTTAGGACCTCTCATTTTCCCTCAGTGAGAAAGTCTGCAGAAAGGTTGCATCAGGCTTCTGGAGGCCTGGCTCTCCTCAGATATGGCCATAAAGCTCTATTTCAGTAGAGACTGATTAGCTGCTTTTTTTTATGCATTTCACATTTTCTGTATGCAAAGCGATGTTGACTAGGTTTTAAAAGCCTTAAAAATGTCAAAATTGCCATTCTATCCATTTTCAGTGCTCTGTAATTTTCTATTTTCCCTAAAAAATAGGCCCAAAAAAAGATGTACGGGTCCCATGCGTCACCTATTTTGATTTCTATTTATATATAGTGTGTGTGTGTTTTATATACTTTCTGTGTGTGCAAATGAAATCCACCAGTGCGAGCAGGTATATATGTTATATATCCATCATATATATATATGATGGATATGTAGAGATAGAGATATAGATAGAGATATAGATATTCATCCATTTTCCGTACCACTTATCCTCACAGGGGTCGTGGGCGTGGTGGAGCCTATCCCAGCTGACTCTGGGCGAGAGGCGGGGTACACCCTGAACTGGTCGCCAGCCAATCGCAGGGCACATACATCTGGCTGGGCCATTCAAGTACAGTCAGAGAGTTGTTCTGAAGCCATTCCTTTGTTATTTTAGCTCAGTGCTTAGGGTCATTGTCTTGTTGGAAGGTGAACCTTCAGCCCAGTCTGAGGTCCTGAACAGGTTTTTGTCCAGGGTATCCCTGTACTTGGCCACATTCATCTTTCCTTCGATTGCAACCAGTTGTCATGTCCCTGCAGCTGAAGAACACCCCCACAGCATGATGCTGCCACCACCATGCTTCACTGTTGGGACTGTATTGGATAGGTGATGACTAGTGCCTGGTTTTCTCCACACATACCACTTAGAATTAAGGCCAAAAAGTTTTATTTTGGTCTCATGAGACCAGAGAATCTTATTTTCTTGGAGTCCTTCAGGTTTTTTTTTTGCAAACTTCATGCGGGCTTTCATGTGTCTTGCACTGAGGAGAGGCTTCTGTCGGGCCAATCTGCCATAAAGTCCCGAATGGTGAAGGGCTGCAGTGATGGTTGACTTCCTAGAACTTTCTCCCATCTCCCGACTGCATCTCTGGAGCTCTGCCACAGTGATCTTTGGGTTCTTCTTTACCTCTCTCACCAAGGCTATTCTCCCTCGATTGCTCTGTTTGGCTGGACGGCCAGCTATAGGAAGGGTTCTGGTCATCCCAAATGTCTTCCATTTAAGGATTATGGAGGCCACTGTGCTCTTAGAAACCTTAAGTGCAGCAGACATATTTTTGTAACCTTGGCCAGATCTGTGCCTTGCCACAATTCTGTCTCTCAGCTATTCAGGCAGTTCTTTTGACCTCATGATTCTCATTTGCTCTGACATGCACTGTGAGCTGTAAGGTCTTATATAGACAGGTGTGTGGCTTTCCTAATCAAGTTCAAGCAGTATAATCAAACACAGCTGAACTCCAATGAAGGTGTAGAACCCTCCCAAGGATGATCAGAAGAAATGGACAGCATCCGAGTGAAATATATGAGTGTCACAGCAAAGGGTCTGAATACTTATGGCTGTGTGATAGTTCAGTTTTTCTTTTTTAATAAATCTGCAAAAATGTCAACAATTCCATTTTTTTCTATCAGTATGGGGTGCTGTGTGTACATTAATGAGGAAAAAAATGAAATTAAATTATTTTAGCAAATGGTTGCAACATAACAAAGAGTGAAAAATTTAAGGGGGTCTGAATACTTTCCGTACCCACTGTATATTCTTTTAACGGGTTTGCAAGATAATTTGGGTTGGAAATGCCCAGGATGCCCTTTTTTAAGTTATTTTAGTTGATCCGAAATGCCTGGCAGATTAGCCAGCTTGATTTTTCATTCATTTTTGATATGTAAATAAGGCTGCGGTTGGCTGGCGGCTAGTTCAGGGTGTACCCCGCCCGAAGTCAGCTGAGATAAGTGAAAGCATACCCGCGACCCTAGTGAAGATAAGCGGTTAAGAAAATGGATGGATGGATGTAAATAAGCTTTGCTCTGACAGGATCTATGTACTCTTTAATTTAAACATGGAAAATTCTGATTGGTAGTATGCTATACCTCAGCGTCTATCATCGGTCCCGTTTTTGGTAGCAGGCGTTATCAAATAGCTCCAGGTGCCCACATACAGCGAAATTCATTTTGTTTTCCATTTTTCTGCACAACAACTACAAGATTGTATGTGTGACAGTACTGTCTCGACACAGATTGGTTGTCGCGGCATCGTGTCACGCAAAATTGAGTTGAGTGGGTGTGTACCAACCACTAAGTGAGCAGGTACTTGATTAAAGTAATGTATCTGTAGCTCAGAACAACACCTGATTGCTCATTTTTCTCCCTTTTGCATTTCATCTGTTACTGCATACAATCGGCAAACCACATAGATGTCAAACTTAAACCACAGACTAATTTTGACTTATTTTATGCTTAAAACAGTGGGAAAAAATTGGACCTTTAAAGTAAATGTAGTACCTGAACAATTTTGTATTTGTATATTGTCCCTGCTTACTCTGCTGAAGGGCAAAACAAGGACGATTTGGTTTGGATGAATCTTTGCCACAAATAGAAAAAATAAAAAATAAAAAAAAAAACAGGCTACCCTCTAAAGGTCTCTCAAAAGGTCACAGGAGTTATAATGCAAACGCTGCACTAATGTGACTCCTAGAGCAAGAATAATAACACACAAGTTGCTAGTCTGGAAAAATGGACAGATTCTAGACGAACACAGTATAGGTGCCAACTTGCAACTGCCTAACTGTGTGAATGCACCTCGACACACAGCTGTGATCGGCCTCATCAAAGATGGTGACGAGTCTGCATATCAACAGGAAGTGGAGCGGCTGGAGCTGTGGTGCGGACGACATAACCTGGAGCTGAACACGCTCAAGACTGTAGAGATGATCGTGGACTTCAGGAGGCATCCTTCGCCACAGCTGCCCCTCACACTGTCCAACTGCCCTGTGTCAACCGTCGAGACTTTCAAGTTTCTGGGAATTGTAGTCTCTCAGGACCTGAAGTGGGAGACCAACATCAACTCCACCCTCAAAAAGGCCCAGCAGAGGATGTACATCCTGCGGCTTCTGAGGAAGCATGGCCTGCCACAGGAGCTGTTGAGGCAGTTCTACACAGCAGTCATCGAATCAGTCCTGTGTTCATCCATCACAGTCTGGTTTGGTGCTGCCACTAAAAGGACAAACTCCGACTGCAACGGACAATCAAAACTGCCGAAAAAATTATCGGCACACCCCTATCCACCCTTGAGAACTTGCATGCTGCCAGAACTAAGACAAGAGCATGCAAAATCCTCTTGGACCCTCCACATCCTGGTCACCATCTCTTCCAGCTCCTTCCCTGAGGTGGACACTACCGAACAATGCAAACTAAATCTAGCAGACATTCCAACAGCTTCTTCCCTCTTGCCATTAACTTCTTAAACAATTAACTTACAATTCCATTGTAACATGCTGCCAATTTTGTTTTGAGATTGTTGTCACATCTCTGTCGGGCCAATTATACATTATTCATACACTCACTGTAGTAGTCTTGCCACGCTGCACTATTTGCATATCTGTTGTTGACAAATACTGTCCACACATGTGCCTGAGAAGTATCTGCACCATTTGCACAATTTACACTGTTCCCGATTATCATACTACCAGTCACTTAAAACTGCTTGAATTTATTGAAGTCTCTGCGCCATTTGCACAATGGTCACTGTTCCAGACTATTGCTCTATTAGTCATTTCAAACTCCTCTAAATTGCTAGAGGACTCTGGATCATTTACACAATTGTCAAAAAAAATGTTTTTTTTTTAATGTATCGGCATTACCGGTAACCTTTCATTGCTCAGTGATTCTCTGTACTGTGTTTTTATGTCTCAAAAGTATTTTCTGTCAAATGGCTGTCTGTTGTCGTACTAGAGCGGCTCCAACTATCGGAGACAAATTCCTTGTGTGTTTTTGACATACTTGGCAAATAAAGATGATTCTGATTCTGATGTCTGTAAATCTATGAATGTGAATTTATTTTTAAATCAGATTCATCAAAAAAACTGAAAAAAATAATTGACAAATTAATTGATTATTAAAATATTCGTTAGTTGCACCCCTAATATGAATGCATTAAAAAATGCTCGACCAGTGCATAGTTCAAATGATTTTGAATGTTTCATTTTAAAGTAAAATGATGATTACAACATTACTAATATTGTTACTTTGAAAAGTGTCAATATAACTATCCATCCTTCCATTTTCTGAGCCGCTTCTCCTCACTAGGGTCGCGGGCGTGCTGGAGCCTATCCCAGCTATCATCGGGCAGGAGGCGGGGTACACCCTGAACTGGTCGCCAGCCAATCGCAGGGCACATACAAACAAACAACCATTCACACTCACATTCACACCTACGGGCAATTTAGAGTCTCCAATTCATGGATGTTTTTGGGATGTGGGAGGAAACTGGAGTGCCTGGAGAAAACCCACGCAGGCACGGGGAGAACATGCAAACTCCACACAGGCGGGGCCGGGGATTGAACCCCGGTCCTCAGAACTGTGAGGCTGACGCTCCAACCTGTCGGCCACCGTGCCGCCTCAATATAACTAAAAAGTCCTAAATCCACATCATAATCACCTCATAATACAAACTTGTTCTTGAAATACTGTATTGAGTTGCATTTCAAATACAAATGTAGGTGAGTTAAGGTTATTGCTCCTAATATGCTAAACATACCATAACATCTATAAATTGATGTCAGTTGCTAGTCTGGAGGTATGTAATTTTTCCGTCGCAGTTTATTTTTTATTCAGAACTTGTCTGTTATAGTGTTCGAAAATAAGAAGCGCAAAGAGGACGTTCAAGTGATTACATTTTAAGAATAATTTTTCCCGCATGAGCAGATATGAGCAATATATTGCCATGACTCTCTGTTAGCTGATAAAATCTAGTACTAATGTGTTTTTTTTTTTTTTTTTTTGTGGCATCGCTCAGCACTTATCCCTGTCCACTGTCGTCCCTCATCATTTTCTATCTCTGCAATGGTCCTCCAGCTGGCTAGGTGAGATAACTCCACACCAAGAGTTCCCCGCCCGGTGGCCCAGCTGATGGAGCACGGGACACCAATCAAATGCAGCATCATTAGTCGAGGATTTCATGAGGCGACGGAGAGCTCTGATCCAGTCACATTAAAGCTGTGCTGTCCTAACTCGTCCTGCACAGCCACCAACTGCCCAAAGACACTCAGACATTGCTGTAATCTGATTTGTGTGAGCAGTGTACTGTTGTGGACTGCTCTTAATGTAGTGTAGTTAGCCATATCAACATGTTCCTACTGCCATAAATGACAACTTTACTTAAACTGTAAGATTGAAGTGATTGCAAAGCTTTTGCTTCATCACATATAATGACAATGATACTGAGATTTGTCTTTTCTTTTCCTTTGGGATAATCCATCAAAAAAAATTTCATAGCAATTGTCCTCATTAGGGTGAGCTGGAGCCGATTCCAGCAGACTTTGAGCAAGAGGTGGGCTACACCCTGAACTGGCCGCTAACCGATTGCAGGGCACAATTGGTCAAACAAGCCATCACACTCACACCTATGGGCCATTTAGAGCATTCAGTGAACCTAACATGCATGTTTTTGGAAAGTGCGTGGAAGCCAGAGTACCCAAGGAAATCCCATGCAAGCAAGGGGAGAACATCCGAACTTCACAAAGAAATGTCTGAGTCGAATTCGCACCAATAACCAATCCACTCTGAGGCAGATATGCTGCCCAAAATGTCCCCAAATCACTTATCTATAATTAGGACTTAGAGCTCATGATACAGGGGTTTCCTTGTCTTTTCATTCATTGGAACCTAACTATTTATAGCTTCTATAGCATTTAGCTTTTTTGGGGGGGAGGTGGGGGGCAACTAATTATATGAAACAAACATTACACTGTACTATGTTTGCATTATTATTTGGACTAAAATTGTTTCCCTGGATGAGTTGGAAGCACTCGTTAGTATGAACATAAAAGGCATGATGCTGCCATCTTCTGGCTACAATTGTGGGGTGTGTGGGTACTGTGCACTACACCATCTTGACATTCATTCTCAAACAGCAGCATCGAGACAAACTTGATCCTCACTACGGTTCATTGGTATACTATTTTCCATCATCAAGCTGCACACTGTCAGACCAACCTGCCAGATCATGCATTGACCTTTGTCAGTCAGGAACCATCAAATGAGTTAACATTTCAAACATAAAGGTGAATAGAAAGGTTGAGATCAATTCAGAAGGTTAACGATTTTGCAAAGATCGTAACATCTGAATCTATGATTTGTAACTAACAGATCACATTGGTCGTCTCTTTTTGTGATGTTGGGAGGGCTACAGGAGCCTGCTACTAGTGGTTGGGCCGTATAATTCGCTACGCGTAGGTGGCTCTACACAACAGGGAAAGTTAACTGTTTTTTACATTCGCCAGCCCCGAAGCTAGTGAGCTAACAAGCTAATGAGCTAGCGAGCTCGCTAAATCGTCTAATATGTCACTGCTTGAATTAGTGTTGCGTCGGGGTGTGGGTCCGCATAAGAGAGACTCTTCAGGGAGAGTCAACTTTTTATTAAACACAGTGGCATTATTATTCAGGTCAACCTGTGGCTCACATTGTGTGTGGCTCACACAAGCATGTATTGGATTAAGGTCAAGCAGGGCGTGTTTTCAGTGGAAAACCCCACAGCGTCCTACAGCTGGGAGGTGGGCTCTATTTTTCATGAATTTGGAGCCTCATTTTACGTATTTGGGATTTTTTTTATTCATTCAAATTTGGCAGGCTTGTTAAAAATACTCTTCTAAGTGGTGTGTTTTCATTTTCACTTTACAGGGCCTTTAAAGCCGCCGGTGGCTTTCTGTGGCCCGACGAGAAGCGCTAGCCACTAGCTAGCTCACAAGCTAACAGGCTATCGGAGGCTCCATGAAGCTGACACAGGCGGCGGGCTCGTCCGCTGCATCTCCTCCTCGCGTGGTGTTTTATCGTTGTGTAATAAAGACACTTTCAGGTAAGTCAAAAAGTCATTCCGTCTGCAGCTCACATTTTCAGAGTTTACTGATGGTTAATTTGCTAACTCCACGCTGTAGTGGTAGAAATTATATATATATATACACACACACACACAGGGTAATTGAAAAGTAACTCCCTATTTTTAAGTACTTGTAATTTAGTTCTGAACTATAATTGTTACAATAAATGAACATGAGAAGAAAGTGTATTGTTTTTGTGTTTCTTGAAATGTTAGTGTTTCGTTTTTGTGTTTTCTGAAAAGTTAAAGTGTTTCACAATTTGTTATATTGTTTTTCACTTCCATGCTACCGTACAAAAGACTAGAGCTAAGACTTAAACTGGTTTTCACAGCCCTCTCACATGTACAAATCTGTACATTAGTCAATGTCCACAGGCTCAGTTGTAGGTTTGTATTACTATTTTGTGTGTGTGTTTTTAATGTATGAATTATGTATGAAATGGGCAGCACGGTGGAAAACTGGTTAGCACATCTGCCTCACAGTTCTGAGGACCATGGTTCGCTTCCCGGCCCTACCTATGTGGAGTTTCCATGTTCTCCCCGTGCCTGCGTGGGTTTTCTCCAGTTTCCTCCCACATCCTCAAAACATGCTGGGTAGGTTAATTGAAGACTCTAAATTGCCCGTAGGTATGAATGTGAGTGCGACTGGTTGTTTGTTTATATGTGCTCTGCGATTGGCTGGCGACCAGTTCAGGGTGTACCCTGCCTCTCGCCTGGAGATAACTAGGATAGGCTCCAGCACGCCCGCGACCCCAGTGAGGATAAGCTGTACGGAAGATGAATGGATGAATGAATGTTATGAAATGAAACCTAGGGCCACATGGTGCACCTTTTTGGTTAGCACATTTGTCTCACAGTCAAGAGGTTCTGAGTTTGAATTTCGGATTGGACGTTTCTGTGGAGAGTTTGCATGTTCTCTCAATGTTTGAGTGGATTTTGGGTGCTTTGGTTTCTCCTCACATTCCAACAATATCCAGATAAGGTTTATTGAACACTCTAAACTGCCCATATTTATGAACGTGAGCATGAGTAGTTGTTTGTGCACAGGTATAAGTGGTTTGTGATTGACTGGCCATCAGTGAATCACAAGCCACAAAACCGCCTCTTGGACGAAGTCATCTGGGGTAGGCTCCAGCTCATCTGTCACCCTGAACAGGATATGTGGGAGGGGATGAATGGATGGATGATGGTTGGATGGATGGACATACGGATGGACATTTCTATCCATCCATTTCTTTACACTGCTTAACCTGTTCAGAGTCGCTAGGGTTTGGGGGCTGGGGGAATTCTCTGTGTGGTCTGCATCACAAATATACAGCAGAGTGTGCGTTGAATATTCCCTTGTGGGATTGTGAGTATAACTAAAAGTTAAAAAAAAAAATTATAATAAAATAAACTTAATTTGCTAGCTGAATCTGTTGAATTTATATGAGAAGTGAGGTTACATTTATATTAGGGTTGTGGTTACATTTGCTAAAACATTTATAGTAGAGATAAGGTTTACATTCATATTGGAGGTAAGGTTGAGTTTATGTGAGTAAGTAAGGGGTTTCTTTTATGAATGCTCATGATACCTTTATAATATATTAGGTTAAATCTATATTAGGTTACATTCAAAGAAGGTGATGTTTTTAGTTTAAGTTTTATAGCTGTCTCATGTCTTCAATCTTGGCCAAGTAAATGTGTCAGTTCTGCACTTTAACCAGCAGGTGGTGAGGCAGCCTCTTTCATGAGCACAGTATTACTTGTGACCACAGTGAGGCGCTGTTGCAAAATGAATTGCAAAGGGCCTCCAGTAATATGGTTCCAGAATAGCAGTGCTCATGGTTGTCTGGCTCACCCGGTGAGGTTTATGTTGATTCATCATCACTGCTGTATTGTGAGATAGGCTGATATATACAGCAAGTGTCCTCACTAACTGGCAGAAACGGGATGTAATGGACCACTGGGAACATTAAGGGGGAAACCACCATGGTTCATGAGGTCAGCCACTGTATATGGTCAATTTGGGGCTCTGAACATGACTGTTCTATTTAAAGTCTGGTGTAATCAAGACCTGCTTGACCCGACACTAAATCGAGGATGTGACTAATGTCTCTCAAGTTACACTCCATCATCAACTCAAACAAACAATTTGTTTTTTATCTGCTACAAATGTCAGTTACACTCCAAATCAATCGCTTGAGTTCTTTGACATAAAAAAATAAATAAATCAAACAATACCCTAAAATATAGAGGCCAAGAAATCACTTATCGAAATGTATGTATTTACAGGGATTATTAAATTACTGGGGGTTACTCATCCTGTTGGTTATCTTATATTCTATCTGCTTGCTCATGGCAGTATTTTAGGCTGTAATGTATTCTTCTGTTTTTTGTGAATGTAATCAAGGACCATCTGTGTTTTCTGTACCACCTGTGACTAAATTCCTTGTGCCATTTACATTACATTTTCTTCAAGTCACGAATGCCATTTGATGTTATATTGTCCAAAATATATAATATACAAATACATACATCTCATATATGGGCTGAACATCACACAATGAGTCTTGTCTTTGCCCCATGAGAGCATGAATATTGATGACAAAGAGGAAGACTGACTAAGCTCCTGGTCATTCTCTCTCTCTCTCCTTTGTAACTCTCCCTCCTCCCTCCCTTTTATACCCACACCCTGGATACAGGCACTCGTGCACACACCGGCAGATACACTCAAGCTCCCTTCTCAAGCGCTATAACACTACCCCTCCTTACTCTCCTTTCCGGCGGTGGATTTGAGCCCACAATTCACGTGGAACATCGGTAAGAATGTGCATTGTGTTTTCCAGCATCTTTCTCATGTCTGTGTGCCTCTGTGAGTCTTTTTGGTTGCTTGCCGCTGGGAGTCAGACAAAGGATAGGGGTGTGGCTGGAGCACCGGAGGCAGCCTGCTGATGGCAGCAAAGGGAAGATGTGCAAAGGAATGGCTGTACACATGGGGATGAAGTAACAATGGGGGTTATTGTTTGGGTAATTAGTTAATTAAACTGAGAAACGTGCTCTGATCAGTGCTCGGCAGAGGTGGGTGTAGCTATCATTTGAGGCCATGATCCAGTTGACTTTGACACTCACGATTAAAACATCTGTTCTTATTAATAGACCAATTTCTACTTGGTTGGTCTACTGTATGGCAGCCTTAAGGAGCTTTCTGACAGTGCAGCGGGGTGAGAACAGGCGTGACTGGGCCAAAGGACACGTTGTCAGACCTGAGGCTAGGTCAGGAAAATGACTGCAGTGGAGCACCATGAGCCTGCAGGTGTGGATGCGGAGGGACAGAACAAAGACTTCGGCCTCATAGATGGAAAAACAGAGACAAAGGAAAGATTAGACAGTTGGGTAAAACTATTTGCACATGAAGAGGGCATGCATCCGGATGGAAACAGCTTCCACTCATCCATGTGGACATGTTAGCTTGCACAAAGCCACTCCTTTCGCATGCAACCACTTCAGATGCTCATATTAAAATCATTCAAAGTCACTGATGAATTTGGCAGTTCTTGCGTTAACCTTTAAAAGCAATATACCATTTGGGAAGATAAAACATGATTTTGATATTTGACAGAACACTTTGACAGTGAAATGGTAAGATGATTTTTTTTCCTTTTTTGTCTCACAGTCAAAATGTCTGACAAGCCTGATATGACTGAGATTTCCCGTTTTGACAAGACAAAGCTGAAGAAGACCGAGACAAAAGAAAAAAATCCGCTGCCCACCAAAGAGAGTGAGTCTTCTCATCAATTATTCTCTGAAACAACATGCGTCATAGTTTCTGTTCACTGTACCCAATGCTGTCAAAATGCACATTTGAAAATAATGAACTGAATGCACTCTCCCATGCCATTTTTCTGCCCCTTTTTCAGCTATTGAGCAAGAGAGGAAAGGAGATGCCACACCTTGACTGCAAAGCACACGAAGAAAAGAAGCTGGGATGCCACAGCAAAATGCACTTTCTTTTAATTACTACACTCCTCTAATATTCTACTTTTGTCTTCAACAAGGGTGCTTTGAGCTCCCTGGGGTTTTGTCCCCACATGGGGCAGGGTTCTCTTTATCACTTGAGAGAAAAGGGTTAGCCTGGTTGCTTGTCTCACTCTGTTAGCATGTAGCTAACAGCTTGCTAATATTGCCAAACTGGGGAGTGGTGTTGTGATGTAGCATCAGGAGGCAGGCAACCAGACTATGGGGGGCTAGGCAGGTTGGGGTCTCCTAAAAAAAGGCCAACCTTTGGCGCCAAACCATCTAGGTCCTAGGATGTTTTCTTGATATTTTTTTTTACTTTTCATTTTGAAATAAATATCAAGATGTGGAACCTAATGATAATTTTGTCGGTTTCCTTTATATCAAGACGCAAGAAAAAAGAATACTGGGTCGGGCAGGAAACACCCACATTAAGAAAAATAAGCTCATAATAATTGATTAGATAATACACTCACTGAACACATCATCATCATCAACATCTGTATAATTAAATGAGAACCTGTACAAGAGATTACTGGGTCTTTGCATAATAACGAATGGCTGTTTTTAACTGATACAGTATAAAGTTTATTCATTCATTCATTTTCTGTACCGCTTATCCTCACTAGGGTCGCGGGCATGCTGGAGCTTATCCCAGCTGACTCTGGGCAAGAGGCGGGGTACACCCTGAACTGGTCGCCAGTCAATCGTAGGGCACGTATAAACAAACAACCATTCGCACTCACATTCACACTTACGGGCAATTTCGAGCCTTCAATTAACCTACCACGCATGTTTTTGGGATGTGGGAGGAAACTGGAGAAAACCCACGCAGGCACGGGGAGAACATGCAAACTCCACACAGGCGAGGCCGGATTTGAACCCAGGTCCTCAGAATTGTGAGGTAGACGTGCTAATCAGTGGTCCACCGTGCCTCAGTATAAAGTTAATTATTGTAATTAATACTCTTTACTAAGAGTTTCAGGTAACCCTTTTAGCTACTTGTGAGCAACAAAATATTAAAAACGTCTCTTACTGTGATGATTAGACTCTAAAAATAATGATGATAAACACATAAAATAAATAATACCACTTTGATAGTCAATATTGAGCATTAATGTTTTTAGTTCTCGATATACTGTAGCTATTGTATTAAATAAGTTTCAGTACAACTATTTTTTGAGGTGTCATTCCCTTTAAATTATACCTCATTTTCAACAGTGACTATATGTCATACTGTTCAACTCAAATATCATTCATAAAGGAAGCATATACAGTACAGTATATGAAATAAAGTAAATACTGTATATACCATACATTTTAATGTTAATTGACATTTGGATTTCATACATTTGGGGTTTTCAACATGTAATTTTTGTGGTAATATATGTTGCAGCCACAGGCATCATGGAGTAAATGTGTATAGAAACACTAATTCTAAGGCTGTCAGATAGCATACGAATTCGTAGACACTGTTATTACTGTATAACTCCCGGCAGCCACCTTGTTGACGGGTGCTTGCTGGTAGGGAACCTAGCCATTGGGATAAATGCAATTGGCTAAGAGGGAATTGGTTGCCATCAATGACAGGACTCAAAACATTTACATTACTTCTTCTTTTCCTTTCGGCTTGTCCCGTTAGGGGTCGCCACAGCGCGTCATCCTTTTCCATGAGAGCCTATCTCCTGCATCCTCCTCTCGAACACCAACTGCCATCATGTCTTCCCTCACGACATCCATCAACCTTCTCTTTGGTCTTCCTCTAGCTCTCTTGCCTGGCAGCTCCATCCTCATCATCCTTCTACCAATATACTCACTCGCTCTCCTCTGGACGTGTCCAAACCATTGAAGTCTGCTCTCTCTAACTTTGTCTCCAAAACATCGAACCTTGGCTGTCCCTCTGATGAGCTCATTTCTAATTTTATCCAACCTGGTCACTCCGAGAGCGAACCTCAACATCTTCATTTCCGCCACCTCCAGCTCTGCTTCCTGTTTTCTCTTCAGTGCCACTGTCTCTAATCCATACATCATGGCTGGCCTCACCACTGTTTTATAAACTTTGCCCTTCATCCTAGCAGAGACTCTTCTGTCACATAACACACCTGACACCTTCCTCCACCCGTTCCAACCTGCTTGGACCCGTTTCTTCACTTCCTGACCACACTCACCATTGCTCTGGACGGTTGACCCCAAGTATTTAAAGTCCTCTACCCTTGCCATCTCTTCTCCCTGTAGCCGCATTCTTCCCCCACCACCCCTCTCATTCATGCACATATATTCTGTTTTACTTCGGCTAATCTTCATTCCTCTTCTTTCCAGTGCATGCCTCCATCTTTCTAACTGTTCCTCCAGCTGCTCCCTGCTTTCACTGCAGATCACAATGTCATCTGCAAACATCATGGTCCACGGGGATTCCAGTCTAACCTCATCTGTCAGCCTATCCATCACCACTGCAAAAAGGAAGGGGCTCAGGGCTGATCCCTGATGCAGTCCCACGTCCACCTTAAATTCTTCTGTCACACCGACAGCACACCTCACCGCTGTTCTGCTGCCCTCGTACATGTCCTGTATTATTCTAACATACTTCTCTGCCACTCCAGACTTCTGCATGCAGTACCACAGTTCCTCTCTGGGTACTCTGTCATAGGCTTTCTCTAGATCTACAAAGACACAATGTAGCTCCTTCTGACCTTCTCTGTACTTTTCCATCAACATCCTCAAGGCAAATAATGCATCTGTGGTACTCTTTCTAGGCATGAAACCATACTGTTGCTCGCAAATACTCACTTCTGTCCTGAGTCTAGCCTCCACTACTCTTTCCCATAACTTCATTGTGTGGCTCATCAACTTTATTCCTCTATAGTTGCCACAGCTCTGCACATCACCTTTGTTCTTAAAAATGGGCACCAGTACACTTTTCCTCCATTCCTCAGGCATCTTCTCTCGCACTAGAATTCTATTGAACAAGCTGGTCAAAAACTCCACAGCCACCTCTCCTAGATGCTTCCATACCTCCACAGGAATGTCATCAGGACCAACTGCCTTTCCATTTTTCATTCTCTTTAATGCCTTTCTAACTTCCCCCTTACTAATCATTGCCACTTCCTGGTCCACCACACTTGCCTCTTCTACTCTCCCTTCTCTATCATTTTCCTCATTCATCAACTCCTCGAAGTATTCTTTCCATCTACCTAGCACACTGCTGGCACCAGTCAACATATTTCCATCGCTATCCTTAATCACCCTAACCTGCTGCACATCCTTCCCATCTCTATCCCTCTGTCTGGCCAGCCTGTATAGATCCTTTTCTCCTTCTTTAGTGTCCAACCTGCCATACATGTCATCATATGCCTCTTGTTTTGCCTTTGCCACCTCTACCTTTGCCCTGTGTCGCATCTCAATGTATTCCTTTCGCCTCTCCTCGGTCCTCTCAGTGTCCCACTTCTTCTTAGCTAACCGTTTTCCTTGTATGATTTCCTGTACTGTGAGGTTCCACCACCAAGTCTCCTTCTCTCCTTTCCTGCCAGAAGATACACCAAGTACTCTCCTGCCTGCTTCTCTGATCACCTTGGCTGCAGTGGTCCAGTCTTCTGGAAGCTCTTCCCGTCCACCGAGAGCCTGTATCACCTCTTCCCGAAAAGCTGCACAACACTCGTCCTGTCTCAGCTTCCACCACATGGTTCTCTTCTCTGCCTTTGTCTTCCTAATTTTCCTCCCCACCATCAGAGTCATCTTACACACCACCATCCTATGCTGTCTAGCCACACTCTCCCCTACCACTACCTTACAGTTGGTAACCTCCTTCAGATTACATCGTCTGCACAAGATGTAATCCACCTGTGTGCTTCTACCTCCGCTCTTGTAAGTCACCCTATGTTCGTGCCTCTTCTGGAAAAAAGTGTTCACTACAGCCATTTGCATCCTTGTTGCAAAGTCTACCACCATCTGTCCCTCCAAGTTCCTTTCCTGGATGCCGTACTTACCCATCACTTCTTCATCACCCCTATTACCTTCACCAACATGTCCATTACAATCTGCACCAATTACGACTCTCTCTCTGTCTGGGATGCTCAGAACTACATCATCTAGCTCCTTCCAGAATTTCTCTTTCACCTCTAGGTCACATCCTACCTGTGGGGCATAGCCACTAATCACATTACACATAACACCCTCAATTTCAAATTTCAGCCTCATCACTCGATCTGATACTCTTTTCACCTCCAAGACATTCTTAGCCAACTCTTCTTTTAAAATAACCCCGACTCCATTTCTCTTCCCATCTACACCATGGTAAAATAATTTAAACCCTGCCCCTAAACTTCTAGCCTTACTGCCTTTCCACCTGGTCTCCTGGACACACAATATATCAACCTTTCTCCTAATCATCATGTCAACCAACTCCCGAGATTTTCCTGTCATAGTCCCAACATTCAAAGTCCCCACATTCAGTTCTAGGCTCTGTGTTTTCCTCTTCTCTTTCTGCCGAAGAACCCGCTTTCCACCTCTTCTTCTTCTTCTTTGACTTCGACTTCGACCCACAGTAGCTGAATTTCCAACAGCGCCCTGCAGGTTGACGGCGCCGGTGTGACATGTATGGCAGGTTGGACACTAAAGAAGGAGAAAAGGATCTATACAGGCTGGCCAGACAGAGGGATAGAGATGGGAAGGATGTGCAGCAGGTTAGGGTGATTAAGGATAGCGATGGAAATATGTTGACTGGTGCCAGCAGTGTGCTAGGTAGATGGAAAGAATACTTCGAGGAGTTGATGAATGAGGAAAATGATAGAGAAGGGAGAGTAGAAGAGGCAAGTGTGGTGGACCAGGAAGTGGCAATGATTAGTAAGGGGGAAGTTAGAAAGGCATTAAAGAGAATGAAAAATGGAAAGGCAGTTGGTCCTGATGACATTCCTGTGGAGGTATGGAAGCATCTAGGAGAGGTGGCTGTGGAGTTTTTGACCAGCTTGTTCAATAGAATTCTAGTGCGAGAGAAGATGCCTGAGGAATGGAGGAAAAGTGTACTGGTGCCCATTTTTAAGAACAAAGGTGATGTGCAGAGCTGTGGCAACTATAGAGGAATAAAGTTGATGAGCCACACAATGAAGTTATGGGAAAGAGTAGTGGAGGCTAGACTCAGGACAGAAGTGAGTAAGATTAAATGCAAATGTGTAATGTAATGTAAATGTTTTACAGTTCTTCTAAAATGCCATTAAGAATAAAATTAGACTGTAGATTAATAATTAGCTGCCTGAATGCAGCATTTATGTATTTATTTTGTGCACTTCTGTGTTTGAGTCTACTCGTCCGTCATTTACGTATGTGCTCTAGTTCAATGATTCTCAACTTGTGGTAAGGGTGCCACAAGTGGTACACAGCCTTCTTCTAGTATGTGAAAGAAGAAGGCATGTGAAAGAATCACTGAATTAAATAGAAATAAAATAAAATACAATCAAAACATGAAATACAATTTTAAAAATATTAGAATGAATGAACATATCAACCAATGCCAAGAAAATGAAGGGAGATACAAATCAAAGTACAGTCACAGTTTAGTTGTACCACTATTTAACTTTTAAATACTAATGCATTTGCATTTAATCTTTAAGAACTGCTTGTTTTAAAACATTTATTTAGGTAAGATGTTTTTTTGTTTTAACATGTAAGTACAACAAATTTTAATTGAATAATTTAAGTAGACTTGTTCTATTTTCCTATAGTTGAACAAAGTGTTAAACATCTCGTATTTTACCAAACCAACTTTTTCTTGTATTTGAGATGTTATATTGGCTCTATGGTGCCTCAGTAAACATGTGAAATATGATTTAAAATTGTCCACGCATTCCTGAGTTACAGATGTTTTTCTGCCGAGAGACCTGAAATCAGGTAATTTAAATTTCTAGAGCTTATCTACATCACTAGCAAAGCTCTCCGCCTACCTCTCCGCCCCCGAGCCAGCGCTGTCAACATAACAAACACGTGTGCTCTCAAAAGTAGTAAGGGTTGAGTCTTCTAAACGGAGACAACTAATCAGAGGAAAGAAGGCGGTCTTAACCAAATATGGACCAAGCTGATACAAAACTGGGTCAAGCAGAAGTAGCTGTCAGAGGGGTCTTTTCTGGACACTAGTAAGACAAAACACTTTTATACTAAGTCCATGTTAGAGAGTCACTCTATAGATGTCTAAATAGCTAAAATATGGGACCTTTAATGTTCAAACTGATGTTTCACTGTCTTATAATAATATTAACTGGCCTACTACGCCTGTATTTTAATGTTGCTCATTATGGTGGTACTCAGAGAGCTAAGTTAAGTATTTCTTCAGGTGGTACTTGATGTAAAAAGTTTGAAAACCACTACTCTAGTCGCTCCATTTCTCTCACCTTATGTCACTATAAATCCCCCACCATGACATCCAGGACAGCCTAATTTGCCCAAAAAGTCTGTTACATTTACATGACATAGTTGGTTTCCCACTTTCTTTATATTATTGTAGCGATTGAGATTATACAATATAATTATTATTATTATATATAATATATAATAATAATAATAATATACAAATGAAATGCTGAAACGAGTATTTTAATTGTATAATAATATAATGAAAACATACCACTAATAGTACGACCAACCAATAACAATAATCAAAAAAACAGTAAAAGTAATCATTATCATCAGCAGCAGCATGAGAGGGAGAATGAGAGATTGAAGACAAATGGAATGTTAGAGTATAATAATGTAAAAATATTAAACCACTGATTGTCCTGGTGGTGTGTTGGCTCGGATGGTGGCGAATGATGCCAGCCAGTCTGATCTGGCAGACCCAAATGTATCGTGAGTGTCTACTGGGAACATCTGGCAGAGTCCTGTCAGAAGGAGGTTCAACTCCCACCTTCGGCAGAACTTCGCCCACGTCCCGGTGGAGGCGGGCCACATTGAGTCCTCGTGGACCATGTTCTGCGCCTCCATTATCGAGGTGGCCGACCGAGGCTGTGGCCGTAAGGTGGTTGGTGCCTGTCGTCGCGGCAATCCCCGAACCCATTGGTGGAGACAAAATGTAAGGGGTGACGTCAAGCTGAATTAGGAGTCTTATCGGGCCTTTTTGGCCTGTAGGACTCTGGAGGCAGTTGATGGGTACCGGCTAGCCAAGTGGAATACGGCTTTCGTGGTCACTGAGGCATAAACTCGGGCGTGGGAGGAGTTTGGTGAGGCCATTGAGAAAAACCTCTAAACTGTTTTGTTACGTTTGTACGACCGGTGTCAGAGTTTGGCGCGCATTGCCAGCAATAAGTCGAACACATTTCCAGTGAGAGTTGGATTCCACCGAGGCTGCCCTTTCTCACCGATTCTGTTGAGTACCTTTATGGACAGAATTTCGATGCACAACCGAGGTCTTGAGGGGGTTCGGTTTGGTGGCTTCAGCATTGAGTCTCTGCTTCAAGCCGTGACCTTCAACTCTCACTGGAGCAGTTCGCAGCCAACTGTGAAGCAGCTGAGATGAAAATCAGCACCTCCAAAGCTGAGGCCATGGTCCCCAGTCGGAAAAGGGTGGCGTGCCCTCTCCCCAAGTAGAGGAGTTAAAGTATCTTGGGGTCTTGTTCACGAGTGAGGAAAGAATGAAGCGGGAGATCAACAGGAAGATCGGTGCAGACGTGATGCAGACTCTATCAGTATGTCGTGGTGAAGAAAGAGCTGAGCCAAAAGGCAAAGCTCTCTATTTACCGCTCACCCTATGTTCCTACCTTCACCTATGACCCACAGCTTGTGACCGAAAGAACAAGATCGCAGATACAAGCGGTCGAAATGTGTTTCCTCCGCAAGGTGTATGGCCTCTCCCTTAGAGATAGGGTGAGAAGCTCTGTCATCCAGGAGGAGCTCAGAGTAGAGCCGCTTCTCCTCCGCATCGAGAGGAGCCAAATAAGGTGGCTCGGGCATCTGGATAGGATGCCCCCCGGACGCCTCTCTGGTGAGGTGTTCTGGGAACGTCCCACCGGGAAGAGCCCCTGGGCACGACACAGGACACACTGGAGAGACTGGATCCCGAGGCGTTCCCAGACCAGCTGGGAACGCCTCGGGATCCACCCTGAAGAGCTGGACGAAGTGGCTAGGGAGAGGTAAGTCTGGGCTTCCCTGCTTAAGCTGTTGCCCCTGCGACCCGTTCTCGGATAAGCAGAAGAAAATGGATGGATGGATGGATGATTGTCTTTATATTGCTGCAACACCAATAAAAACAACTAATTCATTACAATTAATATATATATCTCTATATATATATATATAGATATATATATTAAATGATAACATTTATACCGGTATACCGCTGTGTTTGGATCCATTTGCAAATAGATCTTTGCACAGAAAACTATATAATAATAATAATAATAATTCATGAAGTTCTTGTACATGAGACGACACGCTATCGTTGTATTATTGTTAGTAGTATTATAATAATTATTCTCAGAAGTAATTGTGGGTTGTGTCAAGTAATATATTGACGGGTGGTTCCAAACTGAACCCACCAAGACGAATGTCACATATAGCCCACGTGATCTATCAGTTTCGATGGCACGCATAGTAAGTAACACGCCCATGTATTTAGACCATTGTTCGCACGTTAATAACCCATTAAAATTGTTAAGAGCTCCCTTAGTTAGACATATTACGACGGGTGGAATTGAATTAGCCGGTATTATATCCTATCTGGGTTCGGAGTGGTCCTGTAGTTTCAGTCATATTGCAGGATAATTGTTGCGGGCGATGTCTAATTGTAGGGATTATCCTCACCCACTCCTCTCCTCTATTGTGTTGATGTTCTCGCCCAGTCGTCCGTGCATTGTCCTACATGCTGAGTGAATTGTTGCTGTTGGGGATTTTGAGTGGTTTATTTGGCGATTTGGACAAGTGGAGTCAAATGTGTTTCAAACTACGTTAATCACTAACTGGGCAAGGTCTCGCAGGCCGAATCACGCAAAGAAATGACAGAAACTCACGTGATGAATGTTGATGATTGCTGCGATTATGGGTTAAATCACGCAAATAATCAGCAGAGGTGATCCGACGACTGACAATTCGAAATATATGTTGAGAGACGTGGATGGGTAAAAGTATTGTATGATTGGAGCTCACCCGGCATGTTGGCGCATTAACGCGCTCATGGATTTATGCCCTTGTAAATTCCAGACTGTTTTCACACCAGGTTGTTTCTGAAGGAAACATCTATTATCCTATTATCACCACGATGCCAATGTCGGCGACGTGTGAAGAAGTATTTACATGACTATATGGGCTCAGCTCCTGCAAGACTTTATGGCTTTGTCGTCACCGTGTGCCCTGTGGGACACTGGTGCCATTTCCCAAACATGAAAATCCACATGATACTTGCGGGCAAGAAATCTAGCATCTATAGTTTGCTATTTTACCAGCTTTCAGAAATTATCAAATTAAAAATATAGCCGTTTGCGAGGGATCTGTTAGAGGAGGTAGTTTTAATGCGGGATTATAAAGTAATTACATGTTGTCACTTGCTGGGAAAGGGTGACCAGCGCGATGCAGGTGAATGAATGAGGGGCTGTTCAAGTGTCTGCGTCCTCTCTTTGAAGTGCATTTATGCGAGGACGGCTCCTATTTGTCTACAGGACGGGACGATCACCGCAGTCTTTTTCACAGTGGAGCGTTAGCTGTTTGACAAATCTGTCATTCAAAGGCGCCACCACCATATAAATATCATCAGCGTAGAGGGGGTACACCTTCAGTAGGCCTCGTCTCTTTTTGCTACTCACATCTGGGAGTCCAATAAACAGGATTTTGTCAGCACTACAGGCATGGGAGCTTGGACGCTGCTTGCTGTGATGGTTCTCTACATGAGTTGTATTTTACAGTCTGCATCCACTTGGTCTGTCGATCATACTTTTGCATGGATTTAATGTTAACATTGTGTTTGCTGTTGTCTGACTGAATTTCGGCAAAATTGTTTATTCTGCTCTGTGTTCTTCTAGGACGGTGAATAATTTCCTCATGACTGGACCAAAGGTAAATCACATCTTGATTTGTGTACATTCAATTAAGAACTTTTAACAAATGACATTGTCTCTCTCCCGAGGCTTTTCTTACCTATGCTGGCAGCGTGCAAGTGGGTGCACAAAGTGGAATACAAGAGTGCAAACACCAGTTTACTTGGGACAGATGGAACTGTCCACAGAGTACGCTTCAGCTATCCACACATAACGGCCATCGAAGTGGTAAGAAATGATGCTTTT
Source organism: Phyllopteryx taeniolatus (assembly GCF_024500385.1). Lineage (NCBI taxonomy): Eukaryota > Metazoa > Chordata > Actinopteri > Syngnathiformes > Syngnathidae > Phyllopteryx > Phyllopteryx taeniolatus. The sequence goes on along the minus strand of NC_084511.1, from coordinate 18,008,192 downwards.
TGTTCAGCAAGTCTAACAAGCATTGCACAACCACAAAGACATCGAACAGGGCTGCGAAATAAATAACTAAATAAATAAAAAACAAACAAAAAAGCCACATCCTGCCACCTCGCTCTTAGCTTATTTAATCAATATAATTACACACACTAACAGCCCTGAAAAGAAACAGTCACATTTACAACATTCTCACAGTAAGTCTCCCTGATGTGGAACTTTATTGTATTTTAAACACTCATTACACTGGACTGTGTTGTATTTTACGCACACATTACGCATAGGGTAATCACACATAAGGTGACTGCAAAGTCTTATTTTGGTGTTGCTTCTCTATAGGACTTCTTGTAGCTACAAGAGAGACATCCTTTGTCCATGCCATCAGTGCTGCAGGAGTGATGTATACACTCACTAAGAACTGTAGCATGGGAGACTTCGACAACTGCGGTTGTGATGACTCCAAAATAGGACAGTCAGGTATGATGCATGAGTTTTCTTTTCACTGTCAGATCTAATTATTACAAAATAAACTTGTTTTTGTCTTTATGGTGTAATACGATTTTTTTTTAATCTCCAGGTGGCAGAGGGTGGATTTGGGGAGGCTGCAGTGATAATGTGGCGTTTGGAGAGAAGATTTCCAAACTGTTTGTGGATGCATTGGAAGATGGTCATGACTCTCGTGCTGCGGTCAACCTGCATAACAACGAGGCTGGGAGACTAGTAAGGCATTCAATTATGACATCAGAATAATAAACATAGGCCAGTGGCAAAACAATTCTATTTATGGTTTCAATGTAGTTTATAATAATAATTTATTGTATTTATAATTTTAATTTTATTTTATTTATAAAATAATAATTATTATTTTCCTATTTTTTAACTAATGCTGTCTTTTTTTTATTATTATTTGACTTTCACAGGCAATTAAAGCTACAATGAGGCGAGCCTGCAAGTGCCACGGTGTGTCTGGAAGCTGCAGCATCCAAACATGTTGGATGCAGCTGGCCGACTTCAGAGAGGTGGGCACCTATCTGAAAATTAAGCATTCCCAAGCCAGGAAGCTGGAAGTGGACAAGAGGCCGATGAGGGCTGGCAACAGCGCAGACAACAGAGGTGCCATTAAGCACGCCTTCCGCAACATCCCGCAGACGGAGCTCATTTTCTTTGAGGAGTCCCCGGACTACTGCGTCAAGAACCAGAGTTTAGGTTTCAAGGGCTCCGAGGGACGAGAGTGCCTGAAGGGGGACAAGAGTTTGCAGCAGTGGGAAAGAAAGAGCTGTCGCAGGCTGTGCTACGAATGCGGCCTCCGAGTGTTGGAGAAGCACACTGAAGTTGTCAGCAGCTGCAACTGCAAATTCCACTGGTGTTGCACGGTTAAATGTGACAAATGCACAGAGGTTGTTACGAAATACTACTGTGCACGCAAAGGCAGTGCCAGAAAAACACACAACAAAGCAAAACGAAAGCACCGTGCGCGTGGACACTGATTGACAACTTTTGTGTGGCACGGTTGCCGTTTTATGATCTAATCGGAAATGTGTTCAATTGCACTTCAAATTATACATTGTCTTTTGTATATCACTGTAAAAGAACAAATACCTCATGCACAATAGTAGTGCTTGAGGATACCTGGTTGAATTGGTCTCGCTGTCTCTAAACTATGGTAGTGTATATTAAACTGACTTAATAAACATATTTTTTATAACATAAAATGAATCGGTCTGGCTTATCACTTTTAGTCTCACTTGCATATTGGTGTCATGCAGCTTTGGATGGATGGATAAACTATCGCCTATAATACCAGCCTTTGAAGTGCGCATATAGGCGTTTCCTAAATCCGTTACCCAATCAGCTTTTGGCCCGCTTGGGGTATTAGGCACAAGGGGTCCGTTTGTTCCTCCTTTTAATAAAAGGCTTAAGTTACAGAACACTGGCTCCAAATAAGTTTGCTGGTCGAAAATCGGTCAAAATGGTAGACTCGCTCTGGCTACTTCTGTCTTTATGCATAATTTGTCCAGGACACGCTTGGTAAGTGAAACACAAGCATTACATTACATTTACATTTGCATTCGAAGAGAGGGACTATAATATCATTATTTTCTTCCCAGGATTGCTGGAAACGTTTTGATGACAGGATCCAAGGTAAACGAAAATTACTACGTGAATGCCGAAGGGACACTGTATAATTTCGGATAAACAATAAACGACTTCCCTCGCCCCTTGCAGGCTTATCTTACCTTCGCCAGGAGCGTGCAGGTCGGCACGCAGAGTGGCATCGAGGAGTGCAAACACCAGTTTAGGTGGGACAGATGGAATTGTCCAGAAAGCGCTCTCCAGCTCAAGGGACTGAGACGCGGTAGGTAAAATATCTTTGATTATAAATATGAAGACATGCGTTTGTTGATAAACCACACACACACACACACATATTTGGCGTGCTGTGCGTTAAGGAGTGCAATACATGAATGCAGCATGTAAGGCAGGAAATGTTCGGCTAGAAATATAAGGCAATCAATATTTATGACGCATCTCTGTATCATTTGTAGCCACCAGAGAGACGTCATTTGTCCATGCCATCAGCGCTGCAGGAGTCATGTACATTCTGACCAGGAACTGCAGCATGGGAGACCTTGACAACTGTGGGTGTGATGCTTCAAGGAATGGCAAAATCGGTAAGACCTCGTACAAAATGAAATATATGTTTGCTATGCGTAGTCACCCACGGTTACATTGTGGTTTGTGCGTCTAAAGGTGGACAAGGCTGGCTGTGGGGTGGCTGCAGTGATAACGTGAATTTCGGGGAGAGGATTTCAAAACAGTATGTGGATGCACAAGAGACTGGTCAGGACTCAAGAGCTGCTGTTAACTTGCACAACAATGAAGCTGGACGTCATGTAAGCATACTCACACACGATGGATGGTTGGATGAGCTAGATTAGACAGATAGGTCTCCCTCTGAATAAACTATGATGATAAACTGCTTGAAATTCCTCTCACGTCTGACAGGACTATTGCTAGAAAAATCAAACAAACCAGTGCATAAAGCATAGTAAAAAAATAAATTCTGCACAATTAAAGCAAATCAAAATGGGGGGGGGGGGAGCATTAAAATTGGGATATTGACAGTATTAGAAATGTGACAATGAAAATGTGTATGAACCTGGTGGGTGGGTTGCTATAGGAATTAAGGGTAGAATGGACAGTGCTATTGGGAAAATTGCACTTAAAATGTTGTCAGGAAATGATTTTGCTTGTGTTCGAACAGGCCGTGAAGGCGACCATGAAGCGCATCTGCAGATGTCATGGCATGTCTGAAAGCTGCAGCGTCCAAACTTGTTGGGCACAGTTGTCCGACTTCAGAGAAATTGGTGATTATCTAAAGGTCAAGCACAGTCAAGCCCAAAAACTGGACATCGACAAGAAACGCAAAAGGGCAGGCAACAGTGCAGAGAGTCGGGGGGGCATTGTAGACGCCTTTGGCAGTGTAGCCCAGACTGAACTCATCTACCTGGAGGATTCCCCTGATTACTGCAAGAGAAACATCACTCTAGGGTTGTATGGCACTGAGGGCCGTGAGTGCGTGCAGCAGGGCGAGGGCTTGACACAGTGGGAGAGGAGAAGTTGCCGCAGGCTGTGCCATGAGTGCACCCTGAGAGTGGAGGAGAGGCGTACAGAGGTGGTGACGAGTTGCAACTGTAAGTTCCATTGGTGCTGCAAGGTGAACTGTGAGGACTGCTCGCAGGTTATGGTGAAACATGTCTGTGCCAGGAGGGAAGCGACTGAAGGTCAGGCCCTCAGACGTAGATACCGTGGATCCAAATAAAACACACATATGTGACAATCTTCTAAATTGAGGGCCAAAATCTGAATTGTCATTGTTTGCACTTTTTTTTTTAATGTTTATGTTCCGTCTATTTATATTAACTTGTGTCATTGAAATAAACAACTGACTGTGCTGTCTGAGTCTTGAATAAGTATTAAATCATGGTGTTGTTGTTTTTCCATGTCAATAAAGATGGTTTTACTGACGAATCCAGGCATTTTATGACAAGCCACAAGGGCAGTTGTGGGCATTCGATTTAGAATGGTGTGAATACACTAAACAGAGGATTACAGGGATAACATGGTGCAGATCACACCTATCAAGGTGTTGATCCAACATTACTTTGATGCCAATGTGTATTGAATTGATTCTCAGGCTTTGCAAGACAAATGAGTGAAGTATTTCCACCACTAGAAGACAGGCATTTGTCCTGATAATCTGGGAAGATGCCAAACAAAGTCTTTTTGTCACATCTCACATTCGGAGCATGCTAATGAGGCACACAATACATCAAAGTTCGAAGAAGGTGGGCCGGGGGGGGGAGACACGTTGACAGGCTGGAGAACATTTTGCCTACTTTCTCCAAATGATGTCCGTGCAAAACATACTCACAGTTTCACAATAAAAATGGAATCCTTTTGGTTTAATATATTTCACTTCACTGAGTCACCTCCTTCTTTCCTCTTCGACCCCCTCAACTGAAAATCTTCAGCTCAGCTGGACGCGTCATAAATTTGCCACTGTCTCAGTTAAATGAAAGATGGCATGGCAATTCCCTTCATCGGGGGGTCCATCCTTGGGGCAGAGGGGGTAGGAGTCTTTCCAACATTTTTGCTAGATACTTTAGGGCCAAGAAAAGAACAAAACCAATATTACGTACAGCTTTATGATCACTAAGACTGAAAAAGTGGGCTTCTGTTTAACCCAATGGCTGAGAATACATAATAATAGTACAAAATATTGACTCTGAGGGGGAAAGAAACAACACTTTTTTGCCCCTAATCCTTCCCATTTGCCAGTGTGCTCCTGGGGATGCCCCATATTTCCCATGCTGTCCTGCTGTGCACTAATGAAGGCTTTGCCCCACTGGAGGTCCTCCCCGATCCACCCCTTATCTCTTCTCTCCACTGGATATACATGATTACTTCCATGTTGGCCCCAAAAGGGAAACTGATCTAGCGTCTGCTCCAAAATGTCCTTAAATATTCTTAACCACTTTTCTGCTAATTGTACTTTACTTTTGTCAAATTACATCAGATCTAACACCCTTTTAGGGAACGTCTGTGTCATTGTCTCAATAAAACACTTTTTCTTCTTCAAACTAAAGCAAACACTTGCTCTATTATCAAAGTACTTCATATTGACTCTAAAATCCTGTCTTTCCTCAGTGGTATGTCTGAAAATCAGAACAGAAGAGGGGAGGGAGGACACTCACAAAGACCCCCCAGGAGGACTCATGTATTCACCCAGACAGACCTGAGGGACTTGGGGGTGGATCACACCGTGATTGATCATTCCCCCTCCTCGTTGCTGTCCTCTATCACCTATGTGTGAAAAACGAAAAGACAAGCCTCACTGTGCCGGGATACAAGATTGGATTTAAGCAATGCTGTGATTGAGAAAAAAAAAGATAAAAAACGGTTTGTAACACAACGACACTAACGCTGAAGAGTCAATCGCTACACAGCAACTTTTACTCAAGGCCTCCAAACAAAATGTCTGTAACAAGGACCTTGGGGTGGGGAATAACCATAATTTGTATATTTATGTAGAAAAGATGTATACATGTTGTCATCACTTACTGAATGTGTCACTGGTATGTCAATTTATTGTAAAAATGGCAGCCCATAACATTAATAATAAACATACTAGAGGCGAGCAAAAGATTAACTTCACTTAACTGTTACACACACACACAAAACAATACAATGTGGTTCACAAAATTTCACTATGAACTTGATTTCAACCATCACACAGAGAAAGCCCACTGCAGATTGTAGAGTTGTTTAAAAAAATGGACATTACCCACTATGACCAAAAGATGGCAGTGCGAGACTTTTGGCTACAGATTTTCTAAATCAAGCCCTTTACGCTGTCTTGGTAATGGAAGAGCTTACGTTTCCCAACAGTCAATTCCATCTCTAAAAAGAGGTTCATCCCTTTCAGCTCATTTAATATTCGCACAGTTTATTATTTACACACCAAGTATATCGCTGGCCATCATTTGAAACTATCAATTTCCACCCAAAAAAATGAACATGCTTGATGATATACTTTTAAAATAGAGTTATATTTTTTAACCTTAAGTCAATGTAGCTCATTTGAAAATGTTCCAAATATAGTCTTAAACTTCCTCACACAAATAATAAATTATATTGAGCTACTATTTCTGCATTGGTAGTACATTGTTCATTGGAATCAATCCATACAAAAAGCTGGAATTTAACACCTTGATTGTCATTTATATGCTTTTTTTTGGTTTTTTTAAAGATTTTTGTTTAAGATTAAATACTCCATTCAAATGCATAGTATATGTCTTAGTATGGAGATTACCAAGGGGAGCAACTTTTATAACAAATATGTGGCAATTTCCAAACATTCTGCACAGATAAGTCACAATGCAAATAAGTTTAACGAGATGCACCCAAGGATTTTCATAAAATGAACAGCAGATGGCGGTGTTTTCAAAAGAATACCACAGTAGAGCCCAGTTTCATACCTAAATACTATACCTTCTTCCAACTCTGGCAAGTTGATAAATTTCAAGGTTGGCCTCCCAAGCTGGTATGAAGAACAAACACACACATGAAGCAGAAGCTGCTGTTTGTTTCCCCTCACGCTACTTATCCTTCTGTCTCCAGCTGCATGAAAACACAGACCCAAGTTATAAAAAATATATGTAAAAAGAGTTGTGTGTGTGTGTGCATGTGCACAATGATGCTTCTCAACTTGGTTACTGCTATCTCTGCTATAAACCTTGCCGAGTTTTACAGCTTTGAGATCAGTAACCAAGGCAACTCAACTCTCCGCACTACTAAAAACACAAAGCTGGAGAGTAAAACATGAAACCATGATCTACAGGAGAAAAACGTTGTCCGTTCACTCAATGCAAACTGAAAAGCATGGACGCCACAGGCAATGTTTGATGCTTGTAGAGGAGTGTAGCACTGCATCATTATGCTCCAAGTCAGCGTTTCATGGGCATTTTAGTGTTAAGAAATAATTACACATCACAGACGCACATCGGCGCTGTACACTGAAAACACTAAGGTCTGCAGCATCTGGCAGGATTCTGTCCTGCACCAACATCAAGTTTTTAAATGTGCATATGTGTTTCAATATGCAAATCTATCCATACATATAGTGACTACCCCAAAGAACATTAATCAATGTCAGGACATCCACAAAGGTCTTTGCTATCTATGCATTTTTTAACAGTATTCAGTAATATTTGAAAAAAACAACAACTATCTGCTTTTGCACATGATTTTAAGTTGACTTGTTGAGTTGTGCTGTGATAACCTCTGCTCTCTTACATGGTTTCCAGGTGAAGCTCGCGGCGCCTGCTTAGGTGCCTCCTGGACTTTCAGGTGTCCCAGCTTGTCAGGGTGGTTGACACAAACGATCAGATCACATTGCCTGAGCTGGGTTTGCACTGCAGGTGTAAAAAGAGAGGAGAAAAAAAAACCTGTGAATTTCCAAAGATAATCAATCTTAGCTGTAAACAACTTGGGTGTCACAGACAGTTAAAGATGTATGCATGCTGTGAAACTGATTCACTAATCTTGATTAATTTGCTCATCGGCCTCATAAAGGACACGTGCATCATCTATTGAGATCAAATACAAGAAAATTCTGCCTTTATATGCCCAACACTGCTCGGTTTTCATTGACAGACATTGAATATTGTTTACATTTATAAAGCAAAATAAGATACCAAAATATTATAATATATATAACTCTTGAAACGCTTCAGTGCAGTTCTACACCACTACAAACTAAAACTACACTAATGGTTTGAAAATTTTACTTCTTGGATCAGTTAGGGATTAAACAAATCTTCTGGTTTGTTCGATTTCAGCTGTTAAGGAGAAAAGCCATTTTTACTGATGTGCACTATATTTTTATTACTGCAACTGTCCCCCTCGGTAGAGTACAAGTCACAACATCCTGCTTGATGGATAAACCATTTGAGTAATCCTTCAGTTAACTTCTATCGAACCCACCAGCGGGTTACAATCTGACAGCTGTCGTGTAAAACAATACAACTCGGGCCACTGACGCCTCTGAGCGCGGCTACTTACATAGCAGTTGGACTCCTGTAACCCATGTGTGGCTATCCGCATTGCAGATTGAGGCCAAACTGTTACATCTTGTGATTTGCATAGCTGACCATTGATCATCCATGTTATCCTGATCCCAATTGCATCATTGATGCTTACTGACATTTTAAAGAATGACACATACATGCTAGTTGATCCATGGAATTAGACAGCGATTCCAACCCTCGTAGGATATAATCCAGATCAATGCAGGTGGGTGAGGAACACAGTTCTGGGCTTGTCTCTGTGTAATTCATCTGAAAATAGAACAAGTGAAAATCACATGTAAAATTACTCAAAATACCTTACTAAAGATCTGATTAATATCATTATGATGTGATTAGTGCTTGTAATAATAAATCAAAGACAAAGACACTCTTAACCTGAATATGTGCTTTTATTTGGACTTTTGAATATATGTAACTGACAGTAAAAACATTACAACGAAATGCATGCAGTACGATTGATTTGAGTGTACAGATCAGAATTTTATCTTGTACTTGGAAACAAATGAACAACACAGTGCTGCTTTTATGGATTGGAAATTTCACATTTGAGTGTGTGGCGTGTCAATGGGAGCGGGTTCCTGCAATGGGTCCCCTCCCACTGCGACCGAGCATTTGTGATGAGCCTCCTCTAGAAGCTGCATGGAACGCCACAGTTCGGGGTTGGTCCGCAGGGTCACCATGTCGTACGCCATCCACGTCAGCTGCACTACATACAAGTGGACATAACCGCAGTTCAATCCTACTATACTTTGGCCAGTGCAGCTCTTTGACAACACGTCCTAGAGTTGAATGTAACGAAGTCAAAGTCAAAACGTTACGCACCAGATATGTTTTCCATGTCTTCTGTCATTATTTCCAAATGCCTATTGAGTTCCAACGAGTCTTCGGAGCGAGTTTGGGGCCCAGGAGGCGAAGTGGAGTCGGCCATCTGCCGAACAAATCGGCATGTCCACAAATAACTTGTGACAGCTACACATCTTTCAGCCATTTTGAATCATGACGATAACGTCATTAGCCAACATTAGCTTATAATGCTGTTTCTAGCTAGGTCATTTCTTCACCAATATCCTCGCCTTGTCGACCATCTATTACGAAAAACAACCGCATCAGCTCCTAGATAATAGGCTCTTATTAACCTTATAGTGGAAAAAAAGACAAAATATTTAATGACTTACGTTATGCGGAGTTTTAACGTCAGGCAGTCGACCTGTCTGGCAACTGGACATTGGACACTGAATTTGAGCCGAACTAATGCACGTTCTCACTTCAAATTACATTGCATCGAATAACATTGACATCAATTTTGAAAAAATTACATGCCAATATAAAAATACGTATTAATATTATTTCTAATAATCGCCTAATGTGTAAAATATATATTCAAATAAAATATTAAATAGTATTATTTCTCAATGTTGTCCTAGTTGTAGCAATGAACCTAATTTAAACAGACTACTTTTAATATCATAATCACAAATTGACAATATTTTACCCTTTTTATGTACAGTAAATAGAAATATAAAGTTTACAATCACAGTAATATGTAGCTAAATTATAAATCTTAATTGTGTTGGTAAAAACAGAATATCATTTTTGAAAAGATGAAAGATGTAAGAATTTGCATAATACTAAAACTAAAATGCAAATGTTTGAAATAAATTTTAGTGTCACAAGCTTAAGTTTTAAGAAGATAGACTGAACTGAACAATACTCACCCCAACCCCCCTACTCAAAAAAAGGGCTGCTCACCTAAGGAGAGAACCAATCAAACAAGAGTGGGGGCGTTTCCAGGGAAACAGACATAGCAGGTATGACAGGTGACATTTGAACATAAAGCAAGGGCAAAGCTTACAAGGAAAGAGAACACATATCGTTTGGATCAACTCTCTACCTTCAACGCTTGAACAAAAAGAACTCGGAGAAAGATTTTGATAGAGAAATCAAGAAAAGGCTCTCTTCGAGGTAAGAAGAAAACGCTGCTTTGACAATGTCTGCATTTGAGGCCCAGGAACAGTCTCCTCCACGTTGTGGTCCTCAGTTCCCGAGCCTTGGCCAGGAGCCCCCTGAACTCAGCTTGTACAGTGACTGCTACTACCCTCCACCATCCCTGCCAAGTCCTCAGCGCACCACACCAACCACCTATGAGCTGGGTGACTTCAGCACCCCGTCTCCAAACCCTTACCTTTGGTTCAACGGCTCTGGGATCAACACGCCATCATACCTAACTACCAACGGTCCACCCGGGAACCCCGGGCCTCCCTTTGTCCCGCAGCACTATGGCATGCAGAGACCTTACCTTGGTCCAGCTGGAGCTGGGGGCCCAGGAGGGGAGTTAAGCTGGTTCTCCCTCCCCTCACAAGAAGACTTGATGAAGCTAGTCAGGCCACCTTATTCTTACTCAGCTCTCATCGCCATGGCTATCCACGGAGCACCCGACCGGCGGCTGACCCTGAGTCAGATATATCAGTATGTCGCCGACAACTTCCCTTTCTACAACAAGAGTAAAGCAGGATGGCAGAATTCCATCAGACACAACCTCTCACTAAATGACTGCTTCAAAAAGGTACCAAGAGATGAGGATGACCCAGGTAATATTTTTAGACTCACACTTTCATTTAAGTCTCTCTCAAACACGTTTTAATATTATACATCCTGTATTGTTTACATTTTTGCAAAATCTCAATTAACAGGCAAGGGCAACTACTGGACTTTAGACCCAAACTGTGAAAAGATGTTCGACAACGGAAACTTCCGCCGCAAAAGGAAGAGGAAGTCTGATTCCCTCTCTGGTGTCGAAGGTAGTTCAGGGGCTCCTGAGTCAGGTGAGAGTGAGAGGGGCAGCCCCAAACACTCTGCCAAGTCTTCCCTAAACATCTCCCAGACGCCGGATAGAATTCCCTCACCGTCATCGTCTGGTGCTACACCTTGTCTGAGCAGCTTCCTGTCTGAGATGTCTGGAGTGTCCAGTGGCTCAGCCACTGATGTGGGAGGCGATGGATTGAGCAGACCCCTGCAAGTCAACCTCCCTATAGATGGGTCACACAGGCTTTCACAGCCTGCAAGTTATAGTAGCTACTCCCCAAACTCTGCTGGCCGAGAGTGGCTTCCGCAGGTGCAAGCACCCCCTGTGCTCTCCTCTTCACCCACCCACTCTTCGCTCGGGTACACTAGCCCCATCCTCAGCCAGTACAGTGCGTCCAGTGGACACTTCTTTCCCCCGCTGGGCTCAACAGGAATAATCTATCACCGTGAGGGCACTGAAGTTTAACTTAACATTAATCGAACTGATGGTATTGATAAGACTCTTCAATGGATTTAGTTTTCTTCTGCAACAGTTTAGTTGTCATTCTGAGAAGCTAATACATACACACACACACGCACACACACACCCTAAGCATGTTTGCGCTGACAGAGACAGTTGAGGCCACAAAAGCGTGTGACAACAGAGTAAAAAACCTTAGATTCCCACAGAAACAGCCAAGTCAGCAGCAAAGGGCTGAAACTGTCTGAAACTACCAAATCCAGAGTCAGCTATTATCCCTACCAAAGCTGGTTTCTATCAGAGCTGAGTCATTCTTAACTGATCTGAGATCTGATCTGCTGACATCAGTCTGTTCCACTCTACTGTCTGTGATTCTCTGATGGTATCACAAAAACACATCGTCCAGGCAGCAGTTTCGATGAGCGGTTAATTTACAACTTTGTCTACATATTATGTTCATGTTAACCAGTTTTGTTTTCTTTTGTCTCCTAAATGAGCTGATGGTCTTTCAGGAGTGGCATATATGTTGTTTGTAAATATGTCCGTATGTCTTTTAATTTTAATCCTTTATATTATTTGCTGGTTATTACACCTGTTAATGTAGTCATTATGTAAGGTAAATGCTATGTTGTCTTTTTGATATGAATAAAACACTTGACCGCTGCATTTGGCACTTTTCTTTTTAATAATACATCAGCAGTTCGTGTACTTATTTCTCAAGGTTAAATCAAACCTTGAGAATTAAGTACACAAACAAAAAGAACAAGAACCACAAAGTACAAAACAAGACAGACAAAGACATAGTGACAAAACTGTCCTTGCAGGGACAACAATGACCAATTGAATTGAAGCAGCAGGTCAGTGAAACGTGATCTTTGTGTGATAAATTGTTTAACGGATTTACTGAAATGATAAATAAAACTAAAAAAAATCCTTGTTCCCATGCTGTCCCTCCTCCCGTGACTAAACAACTAAACACTGTCACAGTGTCTCTGTATACTGTACATACTGCTGACTCTGACTGGATGCACTGGATCACTGCCAGCGATTAACTGTCAAAAGCGTCAACAATGCTGAAGTGGGAAATGATTGCTGATTACACATTTCATTGCTATCAAACTGAATCATGTTAAATGTTACCAGTATATTGTGCAACCCCAATTCCAATGAAGTTGGGATGTTGTGTTAAACATAAATAAAAACAGAATACAATGATTTGCAAATCATGTTCAACCTATATTTAATTGAATACACTACAAATACAAGATATTTAATGTTCAAACTGATCAACTTTATTGTTTTTAGCATATAATCATTAACTTGGAATTTTATGGCTGCAACACGTTCCAAAAAAGCTGGGATAGGTGGCAAAAAAGATGGAGAAAGTTGAGGAATGCTCATCAAACACCTGTTTGGAACATCCCACAGGTGAACAGGCTAATTGGGAACAGGTGTGTTCCATGATTGGGTGTAAAAGGACCTTCCCTGAATTGCTCAGTCATTCACAAGCAAAGATGGGGCGAGGTTCACCTCTCTGTGAACAAGTGCGTGAGAAAATAGTCGAACAACGTACAATTGCAAAGAATTTAGGGATTTCATCATCTACGGTCCATAATATCATCAAAAGGTACAGAGAATCTGGAAAAATCACTGCATGTAAGCGGCAAAGCCGAAAACCAACATTGAATGCCCGTGACCTTCGATCCCTCAGGCGGCGCTGCATCAAAACCCAACATCAATGTATAAAGGATATCACCACATGGGCTCAGGGACACTTCAGAAAAACAATGTCAGTCAATACAGTACAGCACTACATCCGTAAGTGAAACTTGAAAATCTACTATGCAAAGCAAAATCCATTTATCAACAAAACCCAGAAACGCCGCCAGCTTCTCTGGGCCCGAGCTCATCTAAGATGGACCGATGCAAAGTGGAAAAGTGTTCTGTGGTCCGACGAGTCCACATTTCTAATTGTTTTTGGAAATTGTGGACGTCGTGTCCTCCGGGCCAAAGAGGAAAAGAACCATCCGGACTGTTATGGACGCAAACTTCAATAGCCAGCATCTGTGATGGTATGGGGCTGTGTTAGTGCCAATGGCATGGGCAATTTACACATCTGTGAAGGCACCATTAATGCTGAAAGGTACATACAGGTTTTGGAGAAACATATGCTGCCATCCAAGCAACGTCTTTTTCATGGACGCCCATGCTTATTTCAGCAAGACAATGCCAAACCACATTCTGCACGTGTTACAACAGTGAGGCTTCGTAGTGAAAGAGTGCGGGTACTAGACCGGCCTGCCTGAAGTCCAGACCTGTCTCCCAATACGTGGCGCATTATGAAGCGTAAAATACGACAACGGAGACCCTGGACTATTGAACAGCTGAAGCTGCACATCAAGCAAGAATGGGAAATAATTACACCAACAAAGCTTCAACAATTAGTTTCCTCAGTTCCCAAACGTTTATTGAATGTTGTTAAAAGAAAAGGTGATCTAACACAGTGGTAAACATGACCCTGTCCCAGCTTTTTTGGAACGTGTTGCAGCCATAAAATTCGAAGTTAATGATTATTTGCTAAAAACAATCAAGTTTATCAGTTTGAACATTAAATATCTTGTCTTTGTAGTGTATTCAATTAAATATAGGTTGAACATGATTTGCAAATCATTGTATTCTGTTTTTATTTATGTTTAACACAATGTCCCAACTTCAATGGAATTGGGGTTGTAGTTTTTTCTCCAACATTGAAAGAGCAAGAAACAGATTAAAAAGAAAAAAAAGGATTGAGAGATGTTTTAATATTATTTGATTGTATTGGTGCTATTCATATATTTAAAATGAACTTTACTGACTTTGGTTCAATTTCACCAGGATCATGATGTAGCAAAAATAATTCCTATGTACTTTAACTGTACTTAAAAATGTGGTACTGTCGTCAAATTTCCCGCATCAATACTATTGTATAACTTTATTAAAAATATAGAAATATGCAGTAAATTACCCATTGATAAATTTCCGCCTGAGGCCTTTATTTACCCTGAAACACAGGCAGCATGACATTCATTTACACTAAAAACAGAATGAAAAAGAAACAACAAATTCAACTAAGAAGGGAAGACAGAGAGAGAGGAAGAGAAGGTCTGGATAACCAGAATTTAGCAACCTGGCATAAATAGCAATGTAGATTGTGTGGTTGGAAGGTGAAAAGATCAACATTATCGAATTTATATTATGTCCTGATTTCAGAGCGAAATATGAGGTCTCATTAATCTAAATCAACTAGTATATTAATTTAGATTCAATCATGCAAAATGTCATACCTCACTTGCAGTCCTTTAGAAGGGGGATTGTGACTGAGCCAAATTGATATGCAAATTATTCCTCTTCACCTGTCATCTTAGACAGTGTTCAGAGGCCTATTTGAAGATGGGAGGTGAAGAGAAGTGACAGTAACAGATGTGTGGCAAATATCAAAAGGTATCACTGTCCAAACATGTTGGTTTCCCATTCCATCCATCCATCCATTTTCTGTACCGCTTTATCCTCACAAGGGTCGCGGGCGTGCTGGAGCCTATCCCAGCTATCTTCGGGTGAGAGACAGGGTAACCCTAAACTGGGCACCAGCAAATCGCAGGGCACATATAAACAAAAAAACATTCGCATACACATTCACAACTAAGGGTAATTTACAGTCTTCAATCAACCTGTTTCGCATTCCAAAAGTTAAATATTTTTTTTAAACTTTTTTTTTTTGTACTGCAAAGCTTATTCTTTAGCTGACAGGTGAACCCTGAGGTATACAGTTGGTCTTCCCTGATGTCTCATTTGTACTATTAAATGATCAATGCAAAACTGTTAATCACACCACGAATGGAGATGAGAAGGTCAGAAGGAGGCACTATTTTTTTATTAAACAATGTCGTCAATCATTGCCAACTGTGGGTCTGTGAAGCCCTTTAAGACTCTTTTGAGATTAAGGTCTGTACAAATAAACTTGACTTAACTTGACTTGACTAGGTGAGAAAATGTACTTTAAACTCACTGAAAAAAAGTGGTTGTCTAGTTGCCTTGATTTAAACTCATTTTGAACTAGGAAAATTCCCTTGACAAAATAATATTCATATTGCCCCGAAACGTATGAAACAAACATGCAAATTAGTGTGCATATGCATTCAAAATGATCCTTTGACATATTTGTTAGGGACATTATGACCGAGGCATATCCCATGCAGCATCCATCACACACACCTTCCTTGCCTGCTTAGGCAATTGAATTCTTGCTCAATACAGTAATGCGATTAAAATCTAATAAATCCTCTCCCCCACCTGCTGCCTGGCTCGTGGCAGTCTCTCACACACCTGTCGAACTAACGGAATTCGCCCACACAAGTGTTGTGTGTGTGTACGTGCGTGTGTGCGTGTGTAGTGCAAGATGTTTATATCATAAACTAACACAGGAGCGATTATCTCTGAGCTGCAGTGCATCAACAAAGCATTTGCAGGATGAGCTTGCATTCTAGCAGCATTAAAATGATATTTGGTGGCGATTGTAAGCCCAGACAAGTAGTGAGTCTGTTGAAATAATGTGAGGGATGTTAGTTCTTCACTTCAATACTATCTGAATTAAAAGGCTAAATGTCCTAGTTACCATATCAACCCAAAACACACACACATGCACCTCCTGTTTTTACTAAAACAGCCATGCCCTATCAAGGCTGTTTAGTAAACGGCAGGGGAGAACGTCAAGCCTGGAGAAATGTGGTCATGCTCAGTGCTCCAGGAGTGGGCCCAGGATTTACCATCTTACTGTTATGTGTAAACACCCACACACACTCCAGACACATGTACACAGGTGATGAAAGCAGCAAATACCTTGCCCTTAGTCGACAAGTATTGTGTCTTTTAAATGTCAATGTAAAGTGTGACCAATGTCCTCAAACATATCTTGGATTTGAATGCAAAGATTTGAAGCCAACTATAATCTTTTAGTTTAAAAAAAAGGATCCAAGAAACACTTTCCTATAACAGCACTCACGACAAGGTCTACTAAATTGACACATTCCATAAACCACAACCAATGATCTTAATCCCCAAATATAGTCCAGTTGAGCCAAATTCCAGTAATTTTTCCAGACAACGTTACAAAAATGCAGCGTCCTCTTTGTAACATCCATCCCCGTCAGACCTTGTAGAGTACAGTAGTGTGTGTTCTCTCCTTCCTAAACATGGCTTATATACACGATTTGTGGAAAAGTTAAGTTTAAAGACAAACAGGAGCACAGAGAGAGGATGTGTATAGATGAATCATTACTATTTCACCCTAAAATATTTTCCATGTCAACAGGCTGTAAACACAGTGATATCAAGAGGGCTTTGGAGAGTGGGAGGGAGAGGGAATGACAACAGAAGTGGGAGTCTACCTAAGCTGAATACCAAGTATATATTATAAGCAATATATTTTGTATTTGCAATTATAGGAAATCATTTATTTTATATAAGACATGTATACACATGTATGAAGATGTTATTATGTTGTCATGGTCCCTCAGAAAAGGGTGGTGTGCCCTCTCATCATCTCTGTTAGTTTAGTTGAAAACAAATGGATTTGAGATTTTTGCATGTTGTGCTTTGAAAGAGTTGCAGACACTGTGTTTTTGGCTGTTATATATTTATATATAAAAATAAATAAATCAATAAATAATAATTAAAAAGAGACAATGCTCTCTAACTGTTCAACCTTGTAATGGTTTTTAAGATGGATTCTTATGGTCTTGGTCTTGTCACGGTCTCGGCTTGTCTCGGTCTCGGCTTGTCTCAGTGTTGTCTTGACTCAGTCTCGACTCGTATCTTGGCTCGGTGAGTTCTGGTCTCGGGCAAGTCTTGGTCTCGAATAATGTGGTCTTAAGCACAAACCGCGTAGGTTCCCTCCAAAAACTCCAGCTTCCTCCCAAAACAATGTACACTCCTCTCCTAAGTTGGAACAGTAAGGCCAATTCCTTTTTTTCCTGTAGAATGAAGAGTGAAAACATTTGGGTTTGACAACCACAGATGAATATAAGACAAGAAATCCACATTTTGGCCTTTATTTTCAATGTATTGGACTGACAGGTGTGCTTCATTGGTTATTTCTGTCCTATTACCAGAGACAACGGAAAAAGAGGGGTGGGGGAGGGGGGGTGTACTGGGGGCACACGGCCCACTTTTTTGCCTGCCTTTGATGTGCCCCTTTGCTAATTTATCATGTATGTATTCACAGCCCTGATTCATTACACTGGTTGGTGCCTATCTGAGCATATGTTGATTATCAGGAGCATAATTCTGCATTATTTCGGGAAATTTAAGCAGTTTTTATGACAGAACTTTACCCTTTGTTTTCTTTTATTGTGTTGTATTTTCTGCTCATGAAATTTTAAAGACAGTGTTTGTTTACAGGTACATGATTGATTCAATGATATGAAATTGTTCTTCTAAATAATTTTGTACAACATAATGAAGCTCATACATTTTTGCCAGTGCTATATTTAGTTGAATCTGCTACATTTTGTTAATGTATTAAAGCATTCCTATCTTGTGTATTTAATTGATGAGCATGGTTGCCCTCTTTGTTGGAAGTGCCCCGTGAACACTGCCCCCTCTCCACAAGTTGTTCAGTGGCGTTTGCCTAATGATTCAAACAATAAATAGCGCTAAACATCTACACTTAGTTTCAGATTTGGGTTTTGCCTATGAAGACTACTGTTGTACTAGTATGAGGTATAAAGAAAACCAGAGAGCAGCCTATGTGTGA
Organism: Phyllopteryx taeniolatus; assembly: GCF_024500385.1. Taxonomy (NCBI): domain Eukaryota; kingdom Metazoa; phylum Chordata; class Actinopteri; order Syngnathiformes; family Syngnathidae; genus Phyllopteryx; species Phyllopteryx taeniolatus. The sequence continues at coordinate 17,989,993 of NC_084511.1, read as the reverse complement.
AAACAAGCATTTGTGAAGCTGAGAGAAGGTGGAACATATCTTATGCCATTGCACAAACATTGAGACAAAACAAAAGAGCAAGAGAAAGGCTGGGCCAGAATTTTCCTAAATCTATTCAGTCCAAATTTGCTCACCAACAATTTTGAATCAAATCATGAGAAAATATCTCGAAATAAAAGTTGAACTGTTAATCATTTTTCTCATATTAATCATTTCATGAATATTGTCAAAGCCTCCACAGCCAAGATAAAATATTTGGCTTCACTTTTCCAGTACTTTTGGACAGGAGTATATTGTATGTCATAGTGTCATTAAAGAGAATTGGCTGTAGGAGAAGAAAGAAGAAAGAAGAATTGGCTGTAGGTGTGAATGTGAATTGTTGTCTGTTTCTATTACCCCTTTCACACTAAGCTGGTGCTAGTTCTGGTTCAGAGCTAGAGCCAAAATTTTTCTTCTTTAAAAAAAAAAAATAATAATAATGACAATGATGATTATATTAATATCAATATTAATATTAATATCAATATTAATATTAATAGTAATGTTATTAATACTAATTCCTTAATTACTAATACCAATAATAATAATAATTGTTACGCTAAATAGCCAGGCCACCTAAGGCCCACCCCAATGGAAAATTCCTGGCTCTATCCTTGAATACCAGTGCATGTTGCCTTATCAACTCCATATACAGTCAAAATCAGAAGTTTACTTAATGGACAGCTTTTCATGACTTTGTTCTAAGTCAGAAGTTTACATAAAATTTCTTGTTTTGTACCAGTGCCTTTAAACTGTATGACTTTGGTGAAACGTTTTGGATATCCTTCTCAAAATAGTTAGCAGGAATTTTGGCCCATTCCTCCTGACAGAACTTGTGTAACTTAGCCATGCTTGTATGCCACCTTGCTCGCACATGCCTTTTCCTGTCAGCGCTTTGCGATTGCCACTCCAAAACATTGACTGATTGAGAAAAAACCTGAGTCCTTAAGCCACTTTGTAACGGTTTTGCAGTATGCTTCAGGTCATTGTCCATTTGGAAAACCCATTTGACCCCAAACTTTAACTTCCTTACTGTTGTCTTGAGATGTTGTTCAGTATTCCCATATATTATTTTTTCATTATGATGCCATCTATTTTGTGAAGTGCATCAGTGCATCAATACACCACACAATGTGATGCTGCCAGCCCTGTATTTCAACGTTCGGATAGTGTTCTCATGCTCGCAAGGTTCCCTCTTTTTCCTCCAAATGTAACGATGTTCATTATGGCCAAGAGTGGCATGGCAGGACATGTCTCAAAAAATTAAGGTCTTTGTCCCTGTGTCCATTTACAAACTGTAATCTGTCTTTTTTTTTTTTTTTTTTTTTTTAGAGTAATGGCTTCTTCCTGGCAGAGTGGACTTTCAGCCCATGTCAATACAATACTTGTTTCACTGTGGATAATGACACACTCTTACCAGCTTCAGCCAGCATCTTTGCAAGATCCTTTGCTGTTCTTCTTGGGTTGATATGCACATTTCGGACCAAAGCACATTCATTTCTGGGACACAGAACCCGTCTCCTGGCTATTCCGATGATGTTTATGCTTGCATATACTTGTTTGAACAGATGAACGTCTGGAAATTGATTGTCTATAGCGGTTTGTCAAACATACTGGTTTATTACAGCTGGAGGACATATTGCCAGTTATATTTTTTCCAACAACTGTGCTATGATAACTTGAGCCTACCTTGTATTTTTGTCACCTTGAATCACCCAAGTAAGGTGGTTCAGCATCCACAGAGAAAGAGCCCATTTAGTGGCCTGTAAGAGAAAACAGTTACTTTGAGATCGAGTCATTTAAAGTTGCTGCTGAATACCCATGTGATGTGTACATGTGCAGTGACACATCTAAATGTTTTTTCCCCTCAGTTGACATCCAACATCATTAGCTTTTTTGAAATATTGGCGCCAATATTGGTGTTTGGTGTTTTTTTCCAGAATTCGGCAAATCCAATTATACCCCCACATTTAATGTTCATAAGGTAGGACTGTAAGTCCATCCATTTTCTGTACCGCTTCTCCTCACTAGGATCACGGGCGTGCTGGAGCCTATCCCAGCTAACTTTGGATGATAGGTGGGGTACACCCTGAACTAGTCGCCAGCCAGTCGCAGGGCACATAGAAACAAACAACCATTCACACTCACATTCACACCTACGGGCAATGTTAGTCTTCAATCAACCTACAACGCATGTTTTTGGGATGTGGGAGGAAACCGGAGTGCCCGGAGAAAACCCACGCAAGCACGGGGAGAACATGCAAACTCCACAGAGGCGGGGCCGGGATTCGAACCCTGGTCCTCAGAACTGTGAGGCAGATGTGCTAATCAGTCGTCCACCGTTCCGCCCAGTATGTACCGTATGTTTATATGCTTTCCGCATCATTCTCTCTCTGGTCTAGAGGGACATTTGAATGATTGATTGGTTGACTGGTGTGCTTGGCATTGTTTTCCTTTCTATATAACATGTATACCACGGATGGTGTAGCGGTACACTCGCCTGACTTTGGTGCAGGCAGCGTGGGTTCAGTTCCCACTCAGTGACTGTGTGAATGTGAGTGCGAATGGTTGTCCATGTCTATATGTGCCCTGCGACTGACTGGCGACCAGTTCAGGGTGTAGTCCGCCTTTCGCCCGAAGTCAGCTGGGATAGGCTGCAGCGTCCCGCAACCCTAACCATGATAAGCGGTGTTGAAAATGGATGGATGGATATAACATGTATACATGTGTAGTCTGTTGGAGCTTGGGAACAGAATGGGAAATTATGTAAAATGAGTCATTAATGACAACATTAATTATGGGTTGAGGCAACAAATACATTTATTGTGCCCATTAAATGGTGCAAATGTGAAATAGACAATAAATAATACAGAGTTGTCAGGCGGCACGGTGGATGACTAGTTAGAGCGTCTGCGTCACAGTTCTGAGGACCGGGGTTCAATCCCCGGCCCCGCCTGTGTGGAGTTTGCATGTTCTCCCCGGCCCTGCGTGAGTTTTCTCCGGGCACTCCGGTTTCCTCCCACATCCTAAAAACATGCATGGTAGGTTAATTGACGACTCTAAATTCCGTGTAGGTGTGAATGTGAGTTTGGATGGTTGTTTGTTTGTATGTGGACTGCGATTGGCTGGCAACCAGTTCAGGGTGTACCCCGCCTCCTGCCCGATGATAGCTGGGATGGGCTCCAGCATGCCTGCAACCCTAGTGAGGAGAAGCGGCTCAGAAAATGGATGGGTGGATGGACAGAGTTGTCAGTTGAGTATGAGTAGATTATTTTACTTGACATACTTGTTAATACACAATTTAGAATGCCATGTTGAACCTAAGTAAAGCTGTCAACATTCTGACTGAAACAGCATCGTCTTTAACAACATAGCTCACAAAGCCCAAGTATACACCAAGCTAATAGGTCTATGGTGTTCATCTTGTCTTCTTCTTGTTAATAGGTTTTTACATTTCTTTTGTTCAGACAAATATTTATTTTTCTGGTTAAGAGGAAATCTGACAATTATGCCTGTCACTCCAGCCTAGCAGCAGCTCTGACTAAGGCTTGAGTGACAGCCCAAACTGTCAGCAAGGTAAGAGATTTCCTCTTAACCAGAAAAAAAAAGTCTGAACAAAAGAATTCTAAAATCCAACGCAACAAGCTAGTAGTTATTATCATGTATTAATGGTTTTGCCCCTGCATTTATGCCCTTCTGTATTATTACATTATTCTTAGCATCAGTTTAGGAAACAGCGGCTCCTGCTGCCTCAAAATGTACCTACAAGGGTCATTCTGTTGACACCTGAGGAGCTAAACAAGACCACATACTGGATTCAGGAATGAGAAGAATGAAGTTAACATCTAGTCACATTTGGTGGTATGTGACTTATTGTACTCCAATTTCAAACTCGTACAGCTCAACCCAAATTAGCAGATGCAATAACAGGCTGGGGCTCTGAAGTTCACCAAGGGGCCATTATTCCGCTTAGTCATCAAGGTGGCAACATTATAGTTGTAATTACAGGTGATCATTCTATGCTACAGGGTAACACACTCCTTGCTCTAAGTCTGCTTGGACAGGCTGCAGTGGTTACAGTACAACAATGTAGGCATCTCCCTCCCTACAGAACTAAACTCCCAATTAAAGTGCGAAAGTACAGTAAGTCAATGGTAAACTGAAAAACTAATCCTGACCTGTTTGCTAAGTGCGTAATAGAGTATATCAGGGGTCACCAACATGGTGACCGCAGGCACCAGGTAGCCTCCAAGGACCACATGAGAGACCTACAGGTCTGTTCTAAAAATAGCTTTCCAGAGATGGGACATTGTGATTTCATAGGAATCTTGCAGTCGTGACCATTTTAAAATGTAAACATTTGCAGAGATTCATAGAAATTATGTGTTGCATATTTCTATTTATCTGTTTCCTACCTTGTTAATTCATTGTTGATAATTATTGTGAGGAACTATTAACATGAGCACTGTCTTCACCTTATTCTTTAATTAATATTAGTAATCATTATTAATAACATAAATAAAGTTAATATGAGAAATGTTATTGTTTCAGATGTGTGTATCAAATGAGTAGCCCTTCGCTTTAATAAATACCAAATAAGTATCTCTCGGTTTCAAAAAGGTTGGTGACCCCAACAGTATATCACCAATAATCTGATCAAACAACATATTGCTTGGCTGTCAGTGACCAAAACGAGGCGCGATTGGAATATTCCTCAAAAGAAAGAGCATGCGCACATGGAGATGGGATAATGCATCACTCAGTAAATTTGCATCATGCACACAGATGTGGCAGTAAGGAAGGGAATGTTAATTTGTTCAGGTGAACATCCATTCATCATGACTCACAACATAATACGCCTCTCTCCACGAGAGCTTGGATAGTGACATACGACTTACATCATCTCTTATCCAATGACTGACTATTTAGCGATAACACCCTAAGAAATTATTACACATAAAAGTAGCAACTGTGACAGACTCGTAGCCACACTCTTTCCACTGGGCTTTTCATCAATTGCAGAGAACATTAACTGGTGCATACAAAAAATTAATAAAATAAAATAAAAAAATAAAAAAAACAGGACAAATATGTAAATGTGCATATGTGTGGGTGGAGAAGTCTCTGCATCTAGTCTGGAAATTGCTGGAGGAAAAATCCCTTGACAGTTATCACAAATCCATCAGATCTCTTTAGACTTGCCCTCTCATGCTGACACATTCAACAGAGAGGGCAATATTGCTCCCAGTGGACAGTTTGGAATAAACCTGCTTCACCTTTGGCTTAACATTGAATCCACACATATTGCAAGTAGTAGTTTTCAGTTATTGTTGATGAACCCATATTTAATTAGCACACATATGGATAAATGCCAAGTGACATGTTTATTGTCAATTTTAAAGTAGAATTTCATTATTGATTGTCTGATAGAGAGACGATAGCCTATGTTTAAGATATTGATAATGTACAAGTTATTAATGTAAAGGAATTTTTTATAAATATTTATGCAACAGATTGTTAACATACCTGAGTATCACATCACTCCGCAAAATGACTCATAAGAAATCTCTCATGAATTTCAGATTTTTTGAACTGATGGAAACAGGTAAAGTATGAGGGATATACTAAAAAAATGTTTTCTAATAATTGATAATTAATTAGTTTTTTTCTTGTAATTTGTTTTTCTTTCCTGTGTGGCCCATAATACCTATGTGAATTTGAAAAATAGATGTCTCTGAAATACACCAATGCGCAACGTGAACATGTTTATTAAAAAGAAATTCACAATATATCTTGGGTTCTTCTTTCACAGTCTATATGTTTCATTTGTCACAAAGTTGGACGAAACACAATTTACTATAATAAACCTAAAAATATATATAGATAATATTACATGATGACAGCCTTATGGATTTCCTATCACATTTATCCTCTTCCACAATGGCTAAGAGAATTCTCTAATGCCATAGAAATGTCAGTTAGGGCAACCGTGGCCATTACTTTCCTCCCAAGTAGCCGCAGTCCATCCGAGCGTGACATGGTAACATATTCCCTGTTCTCATTGCTTCCATCCTAAAGAATGAATGAGATGCTCTGGACAATAACCACTCCTGACACTTTGCTCATCTGAATTTCAAGTAGCGAGACAAAAGGGACACAACGTTTTCTGGCTAGGGGGCAGAGAAGAGATGGTGAAACAATGGTCAGTAGATGGATTTGTATAAAAAGCAAGAGTTGCAAAAAGAGACAAAATAAGCTGAAGATAAAGCAGATACATTGATAATAAACTTGTGCCAATTACTTGTCCCTTTTCCCTGTTTGTTGCCACAGTTATGGCTGCTTAGATGACTAACACTGTGCAAGATCCCACAAGAGCCACCGGGTCAGTTGATGGATTCACACTTCAGCGGCTTGATAAAAGCGGACTGGAGCAGTGAGAGTCTGAACACTGCACTCACTTTGATTAGATGTGAATGCTGGAAAAAAAAACAAAAAAAACTACTCCATCAGATGTGAGTTGAATATGAACCTGTGGACAATTACCATGAATGGGGAAAAAAGGACCAACGTGCTTCTTTATCCTGTTGATTATTTCCTTGGAGGAAAAAAAAATGCTGTGTTTTTAATTGAGGCAATAATTGAGCACATTTAAACAATAGACTTTGACATTTGTGATCATTCAGGGAGTGAGGGTTATTAACATTCTGATTAACTCCAGCTCACAGTTAGTAAGCTAGTGATTCAACTTTTAAAAGGTCTCACTGAGTACTAGTAGACTGCAGAGTAACATAAATGGAGAGCATAGTGTTCTCATTATAAAAAAAAAGAACTAGAACTATTCCAACACACAAGGCTGACAGAATTACTGATGGTAATTGATGATGTTGATAATCACATCCAATCGCTGCTGAACTTTTGATTCCTAAGTGGTGGGCTCAACGTCAAAGGGGCAGTCCCACACTTAAGCTAGGGGAAGGGTTTGATAAATTTCATTTATCAAAAGTAAACTTTCCCATTTACTACAATTGTGGACAATTAGGTCCAACGGGAGGCTTTCCCAGCTGTTCTAATAACAGCCATGTATAATAATAGCCCATGTTAACTGATGGCCAGAGAGGCAGGCGCTCTCAGTCATAGCTGAATATACACAAGGCCCATGAGAACAGGTGGGTGGTGTGTAGACTCCTTAATACTCTGCAGAGAGGCCATAGGTGAACCCTCAAAGTAAGATATATGTCAACTGCTACAGGCTTGAACCCGTTAACATAAATGTAAATTAACATTAATCCAGACTCATTGACATGGCAGCTGTGCAAACAACCATAGTAAATCTGTGTACGTAAAGTTTGGACTATAAACCGAAACTTTTCAGCCCCCCAGCTTTCAACCCTGCAGCTTAAACAGCCTTATTTTTGCTGTGCACATTTTGTTGTGGCACAAGGAGTATTTTTGCTTCTGTGCTGTTTCCTCTTGGGCTAAATTCAAACGGTTGGCAATTTTTGTTGCTCCATATTCTGCCCTCCCTTAAATAATGGGAAACATCATAGGCAGGTCAACAGAAATCACCATCATTATTGCGGTAATCTACAACCATTGAACAACAGCATAAGTAACACAAAGGACCCCATATGACAATAAAAGTTTTCTATTCCCTTAATAAAAAAAAAATAAAAAAACCTGGTGGCACGGTGGACGACTGGTTAGAGCGTCAGCCTCACAGTTCTGAGGACCCGGGTTCAATCCCCGGACCCACCTGTGTGGAGTTTGCATGTTCTCCCCGTGCCTGCGTGGGTTTTCTCCGGGCACTCCGGTTTCCTCCCACATCCCAAAAACATGCATTAATTGGAGACTCTAAATTGACCGTAGGCATGACTGTGAGAGCGAATGGTTGTTTGTTCCTATGTGCCCTGCGATTGGCTGGCAACCAGTTCAGGGTGTACCCCGCCTCCTGCCCGATGACAGCTGGGATAGGCTCCAGCACGCCCGCGACCCAAGTGAGGAGAAGCGGCTCAGAAAATGGATGGATGGATAAAAAAACCTTTTGACATTATCTACTGTACCTGTGTCACAGTACTTCCACCGTCAGGCTAAGGTGTGCACAAAATAGGTAATACATGTGCCCACAAGACGGCATTTTAAGGTAAATTTGAATGCCCCCAGAGCCGTACAACTCAGAATCAAACCAACTTTTGCTGCAAAAACACACCTTTAGAGCACGGTGTCAAACTCAAGGCCCAGGGGTCAGATCCGGCCCACCACAGCATTTTATGTGGCCCACGAAAGCAAATCATATGCATCAACTTCTATGATTCTGGCAAAAATCAGTCCCAAAATTTCAAATTGTCATATGTGATAAATGTTAAAATATTACAAGCATTTTTTGTTAGCAATCCCCCCGCCCCTTTTTATGTACAGTAACTTAAAAAACTTATTATCCTTGACTTCTGACTTGATGATAGCTGGGATAGGCTCCAGCACGCCCGCGACCCTAGTGAGGAGAAGCGGCTCAGAAAATGGATGGATGGATGGATGGTTTCATTGTCATCAGGGTTCGCTGAGGAAAATCGTAACTGCAATGTGGCCCACGACAAAAATTAGTTTGACACTCCTGCTCTAAAGTGACACGGACGTTCAACAGACATCAGAATGAATCTCAAAAACAGAATTAACTCCTCATGTTTTGCTTTTTGTGGCTTTAGGAGTGTTAAAAAAGAACGTGAGAAGAAACGATTAAGAATATAGATGAGTAGTTGACAATTTGTAGCCATTGAGATGAATAAACAGAGATACTTCAGGTGAAGTAAAGGCAGTGGAGTTGACTACAGTACTAACGTTAGCTGCTCAATCCAGCGTCAGATTGACGGGCTATCTTCTATGCAAGTCAGTTGTCATGAAAACAATGGTATGGAGTGTTTTTATAATAATAGTGGTTAACATTTTTTTTCACTTGTAACACCTTTAATATTGTTACAATGTTAACTTAAAACATACTCTGTACAGTTAATAAAATGTTTTGTTTGGCCCAAGAACAGATTATGTGGGAAAGGTGATTCTCTCATGAGGGCAAATTACCTGTAGCATTGACTCACTCTGTCTAACAATTTTTGCATTCTTTCATTGCACCAGCAACAGTTTTATCTAACCAAGCATCACTGGAGATAAGGATTCATCTTTCTACAGGCCATATTTCTGAAAACAGTGACTTTCAGTAAATGAGTGATTTAATATCGGATCACTGTCGCGCAAATCATCCACAACAGGAGTGAGCATAAAGTACGTACTGTAGTTAGAAAATTTATTTTGCATACGGGGCCAGAGGGTCTAGTTTTAAGGTGCTTTGTCCAACAATAAGAGCCTCCTTGAGATACAGATGTGTCCTCCCTTTCATACAATGCCCAGTTCATGTCATAAGAATATATATATATATATATATATATATATATATATATATATATATATATATATATATATATATATATTTTATGATTTAATACACACATTTCATCATGCATGACATATAAATAGTAAAGCAGTTATAGCAATATTTGGTTGACACCATCAATCACCCAAATATTTTTAAGAGATTATTGGTTTACTGCAATGTCAGACAAAATTTATGGCATATCTATGATTAAACCGCAACACTTGATGTCAACACACATGGTCAGTGGTCACTCGCCTGCTAACATGACCTACAGTTTATCAGCTATGCCCAAAATCACGAGTTGCAGTGGAAAAATAAGTTGAATGAATCAAGGCAACTGGACTTGTTCTTGTTTGAAGTTGTTTCACCTTTAATCCAGAAGCCTTCCTCAGAGAAAGAAAAAGAAAAAAAAAATCTCTTTTTGTCATATTTGTTAAAACTGTCACTATGACCTGACAAGTACTAGTAGACAAGTACAAGACTAGTACATGAGTGAAAAAAATCAGCCCGATCTGGCTGCAGGGGTGTGCCCGCTAATAGTGTGCCTGCAAGTGCATGACAAAGGACTGACACTGATTGACAAAAAAGTAATGATGGTTGTTAAATAAAGGTACTAAAGAATAAATTGCAACAGTAGAAGAATAATGTTTTTGCCATCATCCAGCCGGACTGCGTAAAAAAAACTCCCCAATAAGCTCTGCAACGTGATGAAAAGTTAAAAGGTAATTGCCCAGCAAAAAGACTTGGATACAGAGCTGATGTGATTTACTGGATGACTGATTCAGGTTAGTTTTTGTCCAAAGAAAAATATAAACTGACTACACGATTGTTCAGAGCAACAAAGCTACGTCACATTAATTCATTCTGTACGTGTTACTTCTGGACATGGTAGCCGTCATGTTCATTCAAGAGAGATTTATCCCTGCCCCTCTAATGTGCAGTACTATGACATTTCCATTTGTCATATGATGGCAAATCACTGGGCCAGTGCGTGGGCAGTAACGTTTCCATCGTCTGGTGCTGTGCTTATTCATCCTTGAAACACACACACACACACAATGAGAGAAAGACAGAGAAATGGAGGGAGAATGTAAATAGACCAAAGTATTCACACAGAGAATGCAGGAAGAGTGTGTGTGTTTGACTCTGTGAACTACCACTTTTTACGGACTAAAAAAATACAGGAAACAACCATTCTAGGTTTGTTTCATCATCTGGAACTTGCTACAGTTTTTGATGTTATTCTGTTCCCATACATATTTTCTTGTTATGCCTTCAATGTTTGAAGTGTTACAAAAACTCCTCAAAAATACTACCTAAATCTAACAGCTGTGTCAAATCTTAAACTAAATTTGCTATGTAAAGACAGAAATTGCAACTTCAAACCTGGAGTGTAAGCTAGATCTGACCATCAATGCACATTTGGAATGATACTAGTTCATAAGCATATATTGTATGTCTGTCAAATATTTGCATAAATACAATACAGTATTTGATGACATTCTCTTATCTCTTTTTAGCAATTACGGTACTAGATTGTAACAGTTCATTGATCTTTCTGATTTTTCAGGTTGGAATAGTTGCATTCTGAGTGTTCTTTTTTACTTGTATATTCCATAATACTGTATATACACACAGTACATCAAGGTACACTACAGACAAACATTCAGGGCACAATTTTCAGCATGTCCTGATTTTCATACGCAAGACTCACTGCGCATGTTTGCTAATTTGGCAGACCAGTGTGCGCCAAGCTGGGCTTTCCAGCGCAGCGATGGTGGGTCCTTGGAGTTGCGCCCAGCGGAGTGATAATTTGGTGGCAGAAATTCAGTCTAAACTTACGCCTGCTCAGACCACGGTGCAGCTGGTACAACAAGGATTTTGGTGAATTTGAAGGAATGAGAGGAGCTGCTTTGATTGGACATGACTGAAGTCAGCTGTGATCACTCCCACAGCAGCGCAGACCTCCCTCTTTTGGATGTGCACAGTTTCGCCGGTTACGAAAATAGAAACCTCATCAGTGTGCCCTCTCTAAGTTCATCACCAGTTCTCATCTGCAAGCTGGCATTAGCTTCACATGATGGATAAAGAGTGCATCACAACTGACTGTTACACCATTAAATGTATCATCCATTCATCCATTTTCTATACAACTTCTCATTAGGATCGCGGGTGACTGGAACCAATCCTGAGTGACTTCGGGCAGGGGTGGTATACACCCTGCACTAGTCACCAGTCAACTTCAAGGCACATATAGACACATTCAAATTCACACCTTCAGTAAAGCAAAAAAACATATTTTTTGGAATGCGTGAGTAAACTGCAGTAGCCAGAAAATACCCACATAAGCACAGGGAGCGCATGCAAATGCAACACAGAGATGAAGAGTCTAACCAGGAACTCCTGGCTGCGAAGCAAATGATGCCCACGAATCTACTGTGCTGCAGTACAGTGCATCCATCCATCCATCCATTTTCTGAGCCGCTTCTCCTCACTAGGGCCACGGGCGTGCTGGAGCCTATCCCAGCTGTCATCGGGCAGGAGGCGGGGTACACCCTGAACTGGTTGCCAGCCAATCGCAGGGCACATAGAAACAACCAACCATTCGCACTCCCAGTCATGCCTACGGGCAATTTAGAGTCTCCAATTAATCCATGTTTTTGGGATGTGGGAGGAAACCGGAGTGCCCGGAGAAAACCCACGCAGGCACGGGGAGAACATGCAAACTCCTCACAGGCGGGGCCGGGGATTGAACCCGGGTCCTCAGAACTGTGAGGCTGACGCTCTAACCAGTCGTCCACTGTGCCGCCAGTACAGTGCATCATTTGTGAAATAAGGTGTCTTTACGCCCCAATGTACAGTATAAATCTCCCATTATGAAATGAAGTCTGAGTCCACTCATTAAGGTCTATTCACCTTGGGATCGCTTTAATTGCACCTAGATGTCCGATTTATATTGCACAACTAATTAGAATAGAGGCATATCCATCCATTCATTTTCTACACCGCTTATCCTCACTAGGGTCACGGCTATGCTGGAGCCTAACCCAGCTAACTGCGGGTGAGAGGCGGGGTACACCCTGAATTGGTTGCCAGCCAATCGCAGGGCACATATAAACAAACAATCATTGACACTCACATTCACACCTACGGGAAATTTAGAGTCTTCAATTAACCTACCATGCATGTTTTTGGGAAGTGGGAGGAAGCCGGAGTAACTGGAGAAAAACCACACAGGCACGGGGAGAAAATGTAAACTCCACAGAGGCGAGGCTGGATTTGAACCTAAGTCCTCAGGACTGTGAGGGGGATGTGCTAACCAGTTGTCCACCGTGCCGCCTACAATAGAGGCATATTAAAGATTAAATTACGAAGGAATATATAAGTACCAAAAGGAAACCGAGGAGAAATCCACAAATCATATCATGATGAGGAAGTTATAGGCTAACAAGTGATATATGGGGCGATGAAACACTCTGACAAAGATGCCAAAGGGAGAAAATATAATCAGTGGAAATATACTTGCAGGCACACGCACAGTGACATAGCTACCTGCCTGACATCTCTGCTCAGGCCATAATTATTCACCGGGAAGAAACTTGTAACACAAACATTTAGATCCCCTTCACAAATATATTTGTCTCTCACATCGTCAGCTTTCCTTTTCTCCTCATGATTCTCACAGTGTATGTTAATCACATTGAGTTGTTCTCATTCCAAAGCGATTATCAACTTTATCAGAAGTGCATATACTCTTTGTCAAATAAAACTGCATAGCAACGAGTTAAGAGAGAAAAAGACTGTTGGATGCAACAAATTAACCGGTAGCATCATATTTGAAAACACTTGAGACAATAGGGATACAGGCAGAGGAAACGATTGACCAGCACTCAGTCCAGTGTGAAAACGTTCTTCCACATATTGACTCCATGGTGTTCTTGAAGTTAGTGGCACAATTACTGAGCCAGAGGAGAACAAGGTGCTCATCGAGAGGTGCAAAGCTATGATCATAGAGCTACAGCTCTATGATCATAGCACAAAAATAATTAAAAAAAAATAAAAAAAAGGTGTGTGGTACCTTGTGAGTAGTTTATTCGAGGATTGATAACATCATCATTTTGTTCCTATACCAGGATTCTATTGTTTACTTGTAGATGTCTCTATCCACAATTTAATAGTAAGAAAAGTGAGGGCTGTAGCTGAAGATCATCAACAATAAGTAAAAGGTTGAACATAAGCTGCTCCAACCTCATGTTTCAGATTTCAATTTTTTTTCCTCATTTTCATGAAACCTTACTTGTGAACTGTACAGGCAATTTTTCAAGTAACATTTTAACATTGACCCCGTAGCATCTATATGGTAAAAGTAAAACCAAGATTCCAGTTACACGGGAGTCAACAGGAGCCAAGCCCACAAGAAACACACCTGAGCTTCCATGAAGAAAGTACATCAATCGGTGGGGCTCTTTCATTGACAGTGAAAATTTTTCATTTTTTTTTTGCAAATATTGCATTTTCCCTGTACTATTTCACATTAAAAGAGCCACATTTTCACCTTGTGGATAACAACAACATTGGCAGCAAAGTAGCAGGAAAGTAGTTACTGAAAAAAATATATTGTCTACTAACGTGACGAAGAGTGACTTGGTTTAAAATGAAAAATGACATCAGACTTCAACATTTTGAGTTACAAAACTACAAACTGCTTTGAATGCAAGGCAGCTTCTTCCCTTCACACCCCTTGATCCTTCTTTTAGAATTTGTAGGCATAATATGTAGGCAGAAATGTGTAAAATGCAGAGGTAGATTATTGACAGATATTCTGATAATGCTGATGTTGATATTTTGCAGAATCTGCAATATGCTGCAAAAAGCATGTTGGCTGAACTGAACTCCAGTGGGATTTCTTGAAGTTTGCAAGTGAAACTGGAATTTTGTGTGCATCTTTTAAGGCATATTGTTCCTAGTGGTTAGCACATCTGGCTCACAGTTGTGAGGTTCTTGGTTCGAATATCAGCTCGGGCCCTCCTGTGTGGAGTTTGCACATTCTCCATGTGCTTGTGTGGGTTTTCTCTGACTACTCCGGCTTCCCCTGATATTCAGAACACACGCATGTTCAGTTCATTGAAGACTCAGCGTGCGAATGGTTGTTAGTCTATAAGTGCCCTGCGATTGATTGGAAACCACACACCTTCCCTTGCCCAAAGTCAACTGGGATAAGTTCCAGTTCACTTGCGGCCCTCATGAGGACAAGTGGTATAGAAAGATGGACACAGCTAAAATGTAAACAATCATAGGATGACACTGATACAAGGGAGCAGATGTAGAGATGAAGAGCGCTAGAGGGGATAAGATGAGATCAGAAGTTCAGGAGGAGGTGGTTGTTAGGGTAAAGAGGAGCAGAAAGGTGTGCTGAGATTAAGAGCCAGTAGAGTAGAATGTGTGTGAGGATAAGAGTGAGAGTCAAACTGGAAAGTGTTGAAGGATGTGCAATTGTACTGAAGCATCATGTTCATTTCAGAGTGAAGGTGAGTGAGGCAGGATTGAGTGGGATGCAGTGCACAAGAGGGAGGGGAGAGGAGAAAGGAGGGCGTTAGGCAAAAACTCTGTTGGGAGATGACAGCAGCTGTGCAGAGACGCAGGGAGATGCACAGACAGTGAAACAAGAAACATTACTGACACACCAGGACCAGATGAGTGCTTCATTGGTGGATTGAGGTATAACACTTGGATACGACTACAACTAAGAGATGAAAGAGACCAATCTCCTTTATTGGACACAGTAGAGCCAAAAAACTGGACGAGGAAACAAAGGAAGAAGGAAAAAAGAAGAACAGGTGGACAAAGAAATCCAAAAGGTATTTGGTGCCGTACGGAAACGGGTAAGAAAAAGCCAGACAAAACAAAAACAAAATGACTAAACTCTCTTGCCTTAATGTCATAAAAATGTAATACAAAGTGGACATGCATTCACAAGAATGGCAAGGTGGCGTAAGTCTTTTTTATGCATTTTAGCAAGTAAAAAGCATCTCAAGGATGAAGGGAAGCAACAAAAAGAACAGAGACTAAGATGTAGAAAGATAAACAAGCACAATGAAAACAGTTTAAAAAAATGCAGATATGCATTTTCTTAGCTGACTGCAGAGAAACAAATTACACCTAATGTCTTAACTCTCATAACAGCCATTAGCAAGGGAAATCAATGTTGCCATAAACATAGTTTAGAATGGCACCGCTGCTTGAATAATAGATAGCTGGAACAGCTTTGCCTTCAGTAACATATTAGTACAACAAGACCATTTATTTGGGAATTGCTGGAAACAAGAGCCAGTCAGATTTTGCAGATGTTTATGAGAAGGAGAATGAAGTCTGTTAGTGACAGGCAGGGAGATTCATTTAGGGGACATTGCTACGAGGGCGTAACTCACAAGACAATGAGTTGATGAGTTAGTGACAGAATTAGTTATCGGAATGTCTTTGTGAATAAACCACGAGCCAACGGCCCCATAAATCAGCAGCTGACACGTTGCCTGACATTTGCATACAGGAAAAAGAAACAACCATTGAATATTCATTTCCCGTCACCCACTTTATGTGCTAAGTAGATATACTGTACAGCAATAGTCATGGCCCAGGAAGGTGTCAATCAATACAAGTTCCCCACATGTTACATCTACAAGAAAGCCAAAGTCCAGTTTTATCACATCAAATGATTACACTTCTAAAAATTCACTCCAGTTTGTATCACATTTTGGTGAGACCTCTGGGATCTCTCCAAGGTCCAACACAATCCATTCCAAGGTCCAACTATAACCATCATAAAACCTTTGTTCAATGTAAGGGGAATTGTTAGTCACATTTTAACTTCCTTGACTTCCATACAAGTGTAAAAATAAGTTAATCGGTGTTATTATGAAACAAACAAACAAAAAAACTAGACTTTACGCCGATCTGATCGGTGTTATCGGTATCGGCCGATAATTAGCATTTTATGCTGATCGGCTGATCATGTCATAAGTCGCCGATCATGTCATAAGTCGCCGATCCGATCAATGAATTCATCGATCGGCTCCGCACAAGACATTTAACTCCGCATCTTTGTCGCGTATGAATCCAAAAGCTTGTTTATTTTTAGCCTTGTCATGTGTCTTGTTGCGTAGTACTGTAACTATCTGACGGCCAATAAAGTTTTTTCAAACCTGTCGGTGAAAAAACACGTCGTCGGTGTGGGACTATTTTGCGGCGTCTCAGACAAACAACACGTAAGTTATTTGGAGTCTGTGCACAACAGAAGTACGTCGTGGGGGACGTCATCTAAATGCTTCAACAACAAATTTGATCGAGCACCTGAAGGATGAACACGAGGAGCATGCGGCGTTCAAGCAACACAGCGTGGGGCAGGGGAGTCCAACGGAGTCAAACTCTGGAAAACGCCCGTCCATATAGCCAGGACAGTGAGGTTACAGTAAGCATGTCATTAACAGTATTCATTAATTTAATTGCAATAAAGTAAATTAATTACAGTAAGTTAGCACCCATTATTTCTGTCATGTTGTAATGTCGATTTGACCTAAACTTATGTCAGTGGCCAATCCTTGAATGCCCCCTAGAGGTCATTGGTGTTTTAACTTTTGTCTAAAATGCTAGAGAATAATTTGAGCTGGGACGGACGGGCTCCAGCACGCCCGCAACCCTTGTGAGGATAAGCTGTACAGAAAATGGATTGATGGATGAATACAGTATACAGTACACAAGTATATACAATAAATGAACAAGTCATGTAAATAGACACATTGCTCCATCTTGTGATCGGATCGGTGATCGGTTATCGTTGTTTTTAAACTTAGTGATCGGCCCCAAAAATGCTGATCGTGTAAAGCCTAAAAAAAAACAGTAAAACACATTTTAACTTTAAGGATGACTGTGCATTGCAGATGCCTCACACATTTAATTTTTGCGGTGATGTTATTTACTAATTTTTGCCTAATCCTGCTCACTAGCAAATGCCATCCATCCTTGGTGGCGATATGAGCAAAACAAATGTCTTCCTAATTTTATACATTTTTCATGGGCAAATGTTACTTAACTTTTTTCTTAACTGTTTCTGCTTTTATCAAGATGGACTTGTGACTGACACCGTATACTGTATGCCATCCTATTACAAATACAGTATGCACGATGACTCATGGACAGTGAGCATCTGTTCACATTTCTTGTTGCTCAGCTGCTGATCCAAAATGTTTGTCCAGCTGCCTACAACACTGATCATGTGCCTGACCTTCACGCTTGGGTGAGACACTCCAGCTCCACAATTTTTGCGTTGGAGAGAGCTGAAATTGATTTTACGTTTCTGTCCCCAGTGCTTGCATGTTCCCCGGACATCACTGGGGGGAATGGAACGACTCCCAGCTCCTGCCAACCATTCAAAAGCTGATGAAAGGATACAACCGCTACCTAAGACCCAATTTCAATGGTAGAACCAATCTACTAACCAACAGTTTATCTGTTAGTATTACCCATACAGTGCTTGCCAAAGCTTCTTGTGTCTCTCTGATAGAGGGTCCTGTGGAAATTGGGATGAGTCTCGACATCGCAAGCATCGATGCCATTTCTGAAATCAATATGGTACAATACTCCTACAAGTACTTTTGAGCGGTACAATATGTCTGTGTGCGAAGAAGCAACAAAGAATTGTGGATGTTTTTGATTTAAGACACTAAGGTGTGTCTTTCCAGGACTACACTGCAACTATTTTTCTGCGCCAGCGGTGGCGTGATTCCAGACTGGTGTTCCCAGGGAACGAGAGTGTCAGCGTGGATGGACGCCTGGTTTCACTGCTCTGGATTCCCGACACCTTCATTCCTGACTCAAAGCGCTCCTTCCTGCATGACGTGACGGTGGAAAATCGTCTCATACGCATCTTCAGCAACGGGACGGTTCTCTATGCACTTCGGTACATTTCCCCAATTTGCTTCACATACCGACACATTCGCACAAATAAAGATGTACAACATGTACCAAAAGAGCAAATGCGTCATGCTGAAGTGCTCAGGAAGCGATCTGAGGTTTCATTAGACAGTCTTGAAGCTGCAGCCACCTCCTAGCTAAGTCAGAGAGAGTTACTGGCATCAAACACTTGGTCTACTAGAATTTAGAGGTGCCACCCTGGGTTTGTGGCCCCCTTAAAAGTAATTCCCCTTGGGTTGGAGGGGTTTCCCCATGATGGCTTTGTCGCTAGTCTCTAGAGGGAGACTAAATCTAAGTTGACATCAAGCAATGCCCTTGCGGCATTGCTTCAATCTTGGGCTCTGAGAATCATTAACAGCCCTACTTAGAGCAACTCTGCTGGTATACATACTTCAAGTAACATTCAAGCAACAGAACTTAAACTTTTTGTGCCCTAGTCAGGTTTGCAGTGCAATAAAAACAGTGGCGTATCAAAACTAAAGAATAAGAGATGTTTCTTCATACTCTTATTCACATTTATAGTTATGGTTAGCGCTAAAAGATAGCCACACTCTGTGCAAATTAAGCCAATTTCAGGCATGGTTCAAAGTCAGCAGACTCGTATTTGAATAGGTGCCAATCTCAAGCAGATCTGACATAAAAATTGTATGAATTTGTGATGTCTAGCATTTGGTCGGCCCCAACAGGCACCACAGTTATGAATGGAAACTCTGAGCCGTTTTTACCTCTATAAAAATAAGGGAAGCATGTTGCATTTAGCATTAGCTTTTGGAGCACAACCAGCTAAAGCTTCCTCTTAAATGTTTTGATAGTTCGGGACAGTTTGAAAAATGCAACAAAACAATGACAACCACAGTGTAGCATGCTGACAGCTTCAATTTTTAGCATCGACTTGTGCAGTTCGAGCTAAAAATTAAAAGCAACACTTGTAAAATAGTACAGTGTATGACCATCTTAAGGCCTCTGTTGTGTTGTGAATTGACAATTTCGGAGACCAAAATACATTTAAATACATTCTTCTGGAGTACAGCAGGTGTCAGTTTCATATTCAGTCAATGTAACAGAGAATTATTTGGACTGCCCACCAAACATTTGTCAAATGGTGTCAATTCAGTCTTGGCTGGTTTTATTACCGCATCTACAGTATCTTCACATGAGCCTGCAAAACAATAGTACACACTGTAAGCTCTACAAACAAATTTAGACAGTTTTCTGACATACAGTAGATACTATTGATTTATTGAAAAAAATAATGTACACAAATTGGAAATTGTTATCTCAACAGCATCACAGCTACCATCGCCTGCAACATGGACCTCACAAAATACCCCATGGACAGACAGGTGTGCACCCTGCAGTTAGAAAGCTGTGAGTAACTGAACTCCAACTCACCCACATCCACCATACTCTCCCACTGTGTGATGGCCACTATCATCACCATCTTCCTACTATCATAATCATCATCATCATAATCATCAGTGTAGTAAGTATGACATTGAATACAAAAGGCTGTATTTGGAGTACACAAGACTCAAAAACAAGTGTTGTGTTACTATGTGTGTAATCAGGGGGCTACAACCTGCAGGATGTTGTTTTTTACTGGACCAGAGGGAATGATTCAGTGAAGGGACTGGACACACTGCGGCTGGCTCAGTATAGTGTGGAGAGCTACTACACATCTGTGTCAGAGGCTGTGTACGAGACCGGTAGGTCTGCTGCATACACTTGGAAACTATGATGGATTTTAAAATGGTTAGCGTTCGTGTGTACGTCTATGTGTGTTTGTTCACAGGACAATACCCCAAGCTGATGCTGCATTTTGCACTGCACAGAAACGTGTTGTTCTTTATCTTGGAGACGTATGTTCCCTCGACTCTCTTGGTGGTTCTCTCCTGGGTTTCATTCTGGATCAGCCAGTCCTCTGTACCAGCTAGGACCTGCATTGGTTAGTAGCAGATTAAATCCAGTCACATGTAGAGATGGGAATCGAAACCCAGTTGTTTTTCTAGAACCGGTTACCAGTTATTCGATTCCTAGGAATCGTTTGTTTACTTGCTTGACGATTCTGCTTATCGATTCCTCTTATGTCACAAATGAGGAATGATGTCTCTCTTAAGAAATGTATTTTGAATCAGAATCTATCGTACAATATAATCCTCTTTCATTTACAGTATATCGTTATATTGATGTATGGGGCATTATGTTCCCTCGGTTGCTCCACCAATGCAACACCAACACCAACCTACACCAAAACAGAAACAGTAACTCAACAGTTGCTTTTCTATCACTTCATCCTTGTGCATCACTCTTCAAGCATGACCAATAAACCCACGCTTAATCCAACTGTTACAGTTTAACAGTTGGATTGAGCGTGAATCGATGCCTGGAGAGTGGGGCGTTGCAAATTTTTCTGTTACGCTGGTCATGTGTCAGCTGAGTTCAATAAATGGAGAAACGTGCAACGGATGCCAGACTCTGCTGTGCAAAAGTACGATAGTACGTTAGACCAACGTCACACTTGTACACCAAGATAGAATGAGTTCCTGAGTTTTTAAGTGACAAGAGTTACATTAGACGCACACATCTCAGACGCTACACTAACGTAGTATTAAAAATGAATGAATATTAATGTAACTGCTGCAATGCTACTACATTACCTGCAAATACTCATTTACAGCACTGCTAGAGGAGCATGGATGTAATATTGTACATGACACTACATTACCATGTGCACAACAGTGTATTTCTTGAAAACTGGTTGTACTAACAGGTATTTTAAATGGCATTTTTCCACTGGATATTTGTGTTTTATTGTATTTTTCTTTATCTTTTATCCATTTAATTGTTTTTCTATATGAAATGTGTTTTAAAGAGAAAAGATCACAGAAAATTGTCATCAATTTAACTTTAAGGAAAAAATACTATATCAGGATGAACTTCATATCGATATCAGGATATAAAATTACCTGTAATTTTCTCCATATTGCACCACACTATGCAGAAACATCTTTTCTGTTATTTCGTATAATGACATATACAGTATACTAATGATAATGACCTCACTGATGTCATATATCATTTGTATGTTTTATTTTCTCCCCCAATGAGAATTGATAAGGAATCGGGAAGGGGATCATAGAATCATCAGATTTGGTTC
The DNA here is from genome assembly GCF_024500385.1 of Phyllopteryx taeniolatus. Taxonomy (NCBI): domain Eukaryota; kingdom Metazoa; phylum Chordata; class Actinopteri; order Syngnathiformes; family Syngnathidae; genus Phyllopteryx; species Phyllopteryx taeniolatus. The sequence goes on along the minus strand of NC_084511.1, from coordinate 17,968,406 downwards.
TGTAATAGACTTTGAGTTAGTATGATTTTCAAGAGAAATCCCAAAAGTAAACCACCCATTTATGGTGGATAAACTGGAGCCTGTATTTCAGGGGACTGTAAGCAAGGGGCATGATACACCCTGGACTGGTCGCCAGACAATTGTAGGGCATATATAGACAAACAACTTTCACACATATGGGCAATTTAACCTAACATGCATGTTTTGGGGATGTGGGAGGAAGTCAGAGAACACCCACGCAAGCACAGGGAGAAAGAACACCAGAAGGCCGGAGCAGAGATTTGAAATCACATTGTTAGAACTGTGAGGCAGAATCACTGTACTGCTGTACAGTCCACTGTACTGCTGCCTTGGTTACTATAACAACACAATTATTTGGGCATGTATTTGGAATGTGTTAACAGGGTTGTGCACGAAAAACATCACATTTTGTCAAATGCCTTACTAAATGAACAGTTGAATGCATTGCTCTATAGGATCCCACTTTATAGGAGAATAGAATCAATACGAAAAGAGCATCGTTCAAGCATATGGCCAAAGGTAATGGAATTAGGAGACTCCTGTGACTGTAATCTGCTTTGTAGAAAGGTAATGAGAATTTGGAGAGCTACGATTGGCTGGCAACCTGTTATAGAAAATGGTTGCATAACGCTGGGAGGGTGAAAGAATAAGTTTTAAAACTCAAGAGTTTCAAGAGTCACAATTCAGGGGAGTTTTCAGTTTTTAGCCTCACTTCACTAACCACCCCGCTCAAGTCTGACCAAGCGATTGTCAAACATGGCCAATCATAGTTCATGCGATCTTGAAAGTATGTAGTTATGATAAATGGTCACAGAGAACACTGTACAGCTTCAACAAAATAGCAGAGCTTGCAATACTAAGTTAGCATTAGCACTGTAAACCTGCCAACGTTAGCCACGGCTGCTTATGGTTGTAGCATCATAGCGTGACTTACTCATTGTAATAGAGTGCAACTATAACACTACATGTATTGGTTTGAAGTTTTACTTTTTGGAGTGTACGATCAATTAGAAATAAAAAATGTCAAAGTTACCTGTTGAGCAGCAATGTTGCCTCTGCTGCCTGAGGCCCCTTTTCTCTGCTTCTGTTTGCTCGTGTTGCCCTGTTGTTAGCAAACCAAGGACAGCATTTATTTATTTTCCAGAGGTGGATATTTCTAAATAATCATCAAAGCTTCTGGAGTTCAAGCTAACAGGTCAGTGTGAGGCTGCGGATGTGTGCTGGTGACCGGAGTGTGCGCGGCAAACGACTGACACGACGTTGGTCATGCCTTCTGTCTCCGATAGATTGATCTTCCTCCGATTGAGTGGTCTCTAAAAAATATATGCAAACGCTCCCTTTAAATGAAACAGTGATCTGTTCATAGGTGTTACTACAGTCCTGACAATGACTACTCTTATGATGGGTGCCCGCACCTCCCTGCCAAATGCCAACTGCTTCATTAAGGCCATAGACGTCTACCTGGGCATTTGCTTCACCTTCATCTTTGGTGCTCTGTTGGAGTATGCCTGCGCTCACTTCTATACCATGCAAGGCCAGACCCTAGAGGACTTGCACAGGGTGGGCCAAACGTTAAAAGTTAAAAAATACAATGTTATGATATTGACATACTGAGAGCAACCCTCTTTCTTTTAGGATCTCGCGAGAGAGTTCAACGAGTCCAGTGGCAATGGCTCCATCCCCATCGTCAGTTCCATTCAACCGAAGAAATCTGTGAAACTGAGCTCCCCTGCTGAGGAACCCACACAACAGTCAGCAAACAGCGACATAATGACCACCAGTGAACCCAAGGAAGAAAAAACAGGTCATGTCTGCAGCTTGTCATCACTGAAAGATGCTTCAAAGAGGGCAGCATCCATCTTCACTGTGGAAAATCCACACAACATTGATCGTCATGCTCGCACCGTTTTCCCCATGGCATTCCTTTTCATCAATATTCTCTACTGGCTTTATTATCTCTTTCTCTGAGAGCTGGTCGCAAGCTGCTGCTGAGTTCATTTCACCACCCTGCAGCTGCTTTGCATTCCCGATGGAGACACTAGGCCAGTCGCTTGGATCTGAAGTCATCATACATGCTTTTGGTTGACAAGTGGTATGTAAAAAAGAAGAAAAAAACATAACTTTCAACGAGATGTAAAAAGCAGCTGTCAGTACTAGAAACCACATCTACAGCATATCATACACATGATTCTACCAAGCCTGTAATTTGTCTATTGACTGGCAAATCAAACAAGAATAAGTCCACTAGCTTTAAAAAAAAAAAAGTCTGTTTTCGCTGCATCACACTTTGTGTTCCATGTGATTGCCTTTGTTGTTTTTAATACATTGTTTGTACAAGACCATATTCCGTAATTACCTTCCCAGCATGTAACATTAGAATAATAAAAATGTGATGCAGGACAAGCTGGTGTACTGTTTTGTTTTGGATAATTGATGCTATTATAATTTCAGGACGAGCAAATGAAGAACAAATTCTCATTATGTTACCATAACAATAATAATTGTAAAAACTTGTTTCGTACTATGACATTAAATGTCATGAACAGGTAAGAATCAGAACAAACAAAAGGGTGGAAAAAGAACATTTGTTAAACAAAGGAAAATTACATTTAATTGGGTATCTTTTTAAACTGGGGATCAGTGTTGCAATGTTATTAAAGTGGGTCATGGCTTTAAATAGCAGAAATCCATTTAATGACTTTAAGGGCCTGCAGACACCCAGGGCAGAGAATCTTAAAGTGCAAAGGTTTTACAGGCAAATTTAAAAGAAAACATTTTCCCACTGAGACGGGACTGAGTTACATTTTTGCATCACACCTCTTGACGAATGGCTTACCTATCAATGGCAGTGACCATCTGTGACTTAAAATAAGTCAAATGGACACGAGTGTGTTTAGAACGTAAACGAATATCACAAGTAGCAAAGCATGTCTTTTTAAAGATGGAGGAATCAAGATATCAGGAGCCTTATGGGTATGTCTTTTGATAACACAGACTTGAACAATACATGCATGTATGCGTTTTCTGAGCCGCTTCTCCTCACTAGGTTTCGCGGGAGTGCTGGACCCTACCCCAGCTATCATCGGGCAGGAGGCGGGGTACACCCTGAACTGGTTTGAACAATACACAAAGCAAAAAAACAAAACAAAAAAACAACAGGAAACTAGTCATAAAAAATAATAACTATTCAATGCTTGATCTACCTCTCAATTGTCTTTTCCCATACAAAATCATAACCCATGAATGTAACACTTGATCCAATATAATCTTGCATTTACACGCATTCACACTTCCTCTATGATTTACAACGTTCAGCTACCTTATCTACTCTGTGCTTACCACGTTCAATTCTGCATTATTGCATTATACAATTTTAATGACTGTCTTCAGATTTCTGAAACATTACAGAAGATGTACCTCCACCTAGTGGCTGTTTTCTTTCATTACAAAATTGATTTTTGCACGTCTGTGCTGAATTCTATGAGACGTTTTCACATTCCAACTGAAGTACTTCCGCTGCATTTAAGTTCTTTTCTTTGATTCCCATTCCTGCAAAACAGTAAGGCAACATGAAAATGATACAAAGCAAAACAAAAGTGCACAGTACACAACACTTGATACTCTTTCATCACACAGTGGCATTGAAAAAAAATCTGCCTTTATGGAGAAAATAATACAAATGTTAAAAGCCACAAGCTGCATATCAAGCATAATGAAATAATACCTAATATTACAAAGTTGACATCAGCACAAGTTAAGTGGTCATTATTTTATTGGAAAATAATTTTTGATACAGTTCTTGTATTGGATCTACTTATTGTATTATTTGCTCACTGCGGGCAGGTGAGCATACAGAAGTGAGTGTCAGAGTTACCTTAGCCTTTTGCATGACACTTCCTGAAGATGAAGCATACACCGAGGGAGGTCTCTTGCGCATTTCAGAGGCACAGTTTACTGGTAAACTATCACTGTAGAGATTATGATTTTTCTTTCTGGGCCCCTATACAAAATTAACAAATTGATTGATTGTATGAGAAGTCAAGAGCGGGGTCAAAATAAGCAATCCTCCATTTAAAATACCTTGACAGGTGGGACATTCTCCACGGGTGCACCCAGGGTTCCGCCTGCCAGGCTTTTCTTTATGTTTTCTTTGACATGGGACAGTCGCAACTCCAGGTCTACTCGTGCTGCTTCCTTAGCCCGACAAGCCTCTTCCAACTGGGACACACGCTGGTTCAAGAGGAGACCTCTCTTCTCTGTCCACGCACACACATACACTTGGGTTACAATCACAGTGCACGTCATATATTTGAACTTTGTATTGCTCAATTGTTACACTTTTATCAATTTTCTAGCTCAATTGTCCTTATTAGTTTCGCGGGTAAATTGGACTGAACTTTAACACCCTGGAGTGGTTGCCAGTCAATCGCAGCACACATAGAGACAATCAACAATTTACACTCGTGAGGAGTTTAAAGTCTTCAATTATCCTAACATGAATGTTTTTGGAATGCAGGAGAGGGTCAACGTAAGCTGAGAAAATCCATGCAAGCACGCAGAGAAAATCCAAACTCCGGGCAGGAAGGCCAGAGCGAATAATCAAAACACAAACCCAAGAACTGTGAGGTAGGGGTCCTAAACACTAGCACATCGTGCTGCCCGCTTTTATATTCTTATTATTATCTGCTGGGAGCATCCCAGTAGTTGACAAAACTAGTACTGTCTCAATTGCTTCCAGACACTATTAACAAAGAACTGATTCCACAAAACCTATTCAAAGCTTAACAATCGATGAATCGATTATTATGCCCATCCCTACACCATACACTCACTGGTCACAAGATGAATGAAGTACATGCAATCTGTGTCAGTGTGCTGTATCAAAAACTCTGATGACAAATAATATAACACTGTGATTGGCACTGTGAAACAATTATTAATATAATAACTTACAGGGCAAGAAAGAAAGAAATACTTATTTTCTACTTACTTTCAACATAATAAATGATCATGACATAAAATTCCCTTAATAATGATACTGTATATTAGTAAAATAGCCTTATCAGTACAAGTCTACATTGCAGGCCTTTGCAGATTTATCCGTATAATATTCTCCTCTTTCACTATTTACAACACATTGATCATTGCCTTTCTTTTTTTTTTCAAATTGTTTGCATTGTCATCTTTTTTAAGGCAGCATACTGTATGTGATGCAGTTATTGTAAGATTACTTAATGAAGTGTCCATAAAGTCTCTAGTTAGATTGTAAAATTAGCACATTAAATTTAACAATACAACTGTTTGCTGAGAACTCTGCACTGTTACACATTTTCTTTCTATAATGGTTGATTTTTATATAATGAGGTTGCAACTGTGACTTGAAACCATCAGATTATATAGATTGACTCAATATTAAACTCGAGGAAATTAATAAATCAGTGAGGAATGCAAATTTGTTGATGTTTTATTTATCCTGGCAGGCAAATTCTGTTCCCACTCACTCTAAAATAATCTGGGCTAATGGAGGTCAGACTGCTGGGTCAGACAGAGGAGACCCATTCGACATGCAAGCTTTAGCAGGGTTTCTAGATACAAGTTCAAGCAAAGCAGAGGAGCTGTAGGGATATGATGACCAAAAAAAAAAAAAAAAAGATTTTGTTTTCTTTTGATCTTTCTTGATCTTCTTACCAGAAGCTGTTTGCAGCTGTTGCTTCAGCTCTCGCTTCTCCTGTCGGAGGGTCGAGAGCGTATTCCGAATCCCATCCCTCTCTCTTTCCAGCTCTTCTTTTTCTTTCAGGTAGCGCTTAGCATCCTCCTCTGCTCGTGTTTTCCCATACCTTCCATACTGGTTAGAATCTGAGGAGGGACGTCAGGTGAGAGGTACAAGTATTTTAGGTACATTTATTCACAATCTTTTCTCACTGATTAATGACTAATTATTAAGGAAACCAAAATTCTAACAATACATGTCCAATTCAACATCAGTAATAAGATGAAGGCGTAATGTGACACATAGAGACACACATACTGGTGCAGAAGGAAAGGTCATGAGGTGAGGCAGCGAATCTAATGTGAGTGTCTAATAAATCTCATGTTATATCACGAAGCTGTCAGACTCTAAGCATGCTCACTCCTTCTTTGATGTATCACAATGTCAGAGCACAGGCCTGAGAGAGAAACAGGGGACAACGCCAATATCATGTTGCTAAACCCATGATGCTCATCTTTTTGTGGGACAGAAGCCAAGGGACACAATGGCGCGCATGGGAGCGGCAAGTGGAAAGTGGAGATTCCGGATGGAACGTGAGACAGGACAGGGGTACTTCTGAGCCAGATGGAAGCTTACATTTTATTTTATTACTAACAAAGGATTGGTCAGTGTGAACTGGGATTCCTGAGTTAGGGATGATTAAGATGTAGCATCTGTAAAACATCTTCAAGAACAGCAAGAGATGTCTAACTTTGGGGTACGTTTCTATGAAAACCTAGTTAAATTTTCTGTTTTTATGTTGACAAAATGATCTCTGTTCACACGGACCTGCAAAAATGCTTTAATATGCTTGCCAAGCCTGTAGTTGGCAACCCCACTATGTAAAGAAACAGACACGAGGACCAACTGCTTCTTAACACGTCTTACCCAAAAGTTTATTTTCAATATATTTTGTTAGTGTATGTGGGTTTAAATTCTATTGTAGTAAAGTAACATATGTCATTATGTGCCAGTAGCTGCGGAATAATTTCACACTTTTTCTAAAGAAATGTTATCCAAAACAGTAAATCTTGAGCAACAAAAATAAAACAACAGTGATGTAGTCAGACATTTATGCTGCAAGATACTAAAGCGTCATTCATTGTTTTCAATGCTAAATGGAAATACTAATGATGTTGTTAAGAAAAATATTCACATTAATAATTAATTCATAATAATTAATTAATATATCATTAATTATTTGCGTTTACAGGTCCACGAACAGGAAAAAGTTGTTTTTAATTTTCTGTTGAAAATTGTATTTTGTAGAGAAGCCCCTTAAACTAGCCAGACAAAAGCTTTTACATTAGCATGCTCAGCACACAAAGTGAATTCATTCGGAAATCCGTCCATAGACCCTTACTTGAATCTGTTCGTTTGAGGGAGTTTAACGGCTTGGTTTTGTCAGAATCACTGCTGGAGAAACGGGAGCGCCGCTTCCCTTGATTCCCACTCTGCTGCCGGCAGCTCTCCATAGACTGGAATGGAAGAACATAAGGAGGGCAGGGGTGCAAACAAGAAGTTCAAATACTCAGCTATGAGTGAGCCCACTTTTAGATTGATTGACTTCAGACAGTGGAAGTGTGTACAAGTGTGGGTGTAGGTGGTCCGCAGCATGTGTTTAAATGCAAGTTAGAGGGCTGGAGTGAGGGATTTACAGGCTGTTAAACTACTGTGACCTCTTGCCTTCTTGTCACCACTATGATGGTTGAATTTCCTCACTCCCATACATGCAAACACGCACGCACGTACTTGCATGTTAATGATAATTCTGCAGGCAAATGTAGGTTCAGGTGCAGCTCAATAAATTACATTATTACAGAAGTCTTTTATTTTATTTTAATAGTGAAAGTCATATATGACATCATAGTTTCATTCAACACAACTTTTCAGGAGGCTAATTTCTTTTATGATCAAAAAATCATTTTGGTTTTTTTCAAAAAAATTCTTGAGATGGGGGTACTGTTAGCTGTTATAATCATCATAATTCTTAAACAAAACTCTCTCATGAAATATTTCACTGTGTGCAGCAAATATATATGAATTGAACTACTGACACTAATTCAAATGTCCATGACATTCAAATGTATTGAGATATACCTGTGTATATATATATATATATATATATATATATATACACACACACACACACACACACACACACACACACTACGTAGTGCAGCTATGATACTAATTTAAAAGGAAATGTGTACGTGTCTCGATGCATGCAAGTCAAACCTGCATGTCCTCATTAGGGACCTCGTCATATGTTCTGCAGTCTGTGTTGCTTCCGGACGACGTGGCCCACCTAGGAAATTATCAGAGAGCGGGCGAGAAATGACCTCTGCATTAGGTCAAGGGCTCCCAATTCTTAGCTGGACTCATCGATAACCTTAAAATTGTCACACTCACAGGAAGGAATGACGTGCAGCATTGCGGATATTAGCGATCGTCTCCACATCTACGCAGTCATAATGTAGAGACTCTGGATCTGTTGTGGAGCCAGTTTCTGCCAAGAGAACCCCCAGCCATCTTCCGAGATCCTCAGAGTTCGCTGCCTGAATACAAGCAGGGAAAACTACATCAGTAGGATGTCACTTCTTTTAAACTTAAACCACTTTATGTAGGTTGCTGACAACAAATCATACAACTGTAAAATTAACACAACTAAAATCAGGAATCAAACACAAATTTCTCACCTCCAGAGCAGCCAGAGTGGTGCTTGCTCGTACGATTCTGAAGGCAATGGGGTGCTTGGGTCCCAGGCTTGGCACCACCTCACAGCCATGTAGTGGGAGGGAGGGCAAAGAGGTTTGATGGTCGCCTCTGTCATGGTAGAAGTGCAAGAAGCCTCTGCACACACAGCACCAGTGCTCCTGCCACACTTGGTTGACTAGCACTGACAGATAACCTGCACGTACAGAAATAATGACGCAAACTGCGAGATAACTTAAAGAGAAACATGAAGGCTGCCGCTGACCTTGTCGAGGGTCGTTATAAGCTGTCCGAGAAGTCTTCTTCTTTGAGAAGCTGATGATGCGTGTGATCTTTCGACCTGCAGCAAAGGCTCCACGCTTCACTTTACCTGCGTTGAATGTCAAAGCATTGGAGATGTATTAGCAAAAATGTTTGACATTCAAGAACGGTACTTTACTGGACACTTTGAAAACTAGAGCACTAATTCAACTTTCAGTTTTAGCTATTAGCTCAAAATCTGGTCAATGTAATGTCTAAAGCTCATCAGGAAGTATTATCTATGATGTCATAACTCTTAGTAGCTAATTGCAAATCACCAACAGCCTTGATCACACTTTTGTTTAGAAATTATGTTTCTATTAATGTGCCAATAATTCATAACTAGGTCATTATAAATGCATTTAAAGCCGTACAGAAAACACTACAAATCACAAAAAACAACCTTTTTCTGATGGCCTTTAGGTTGACATTCACTGTGGTGCGTTTTATTTATGCAAGTGTAAGTAATGTCACACTTATTTCCATTCAGAACTGTAGTCATTAGATATCTTTGTTTTGCTGAAAGTTGGGCCACGGTGTAAAAACTACTTAACATCCCATCCAAATATTCCCAATGTCTCCGATATGATTGTTTAAGGAATAATAACCTTTAAACTGTGAAGACATTAATCATTCCGTACGTATCTGCCTCTTAGAAGGGATTTGGTAAAATCCCGGTATTGACCTATCTGCAAGAGGCATTTTCCAGAGCCTGCTGCATCTGCCAAACGTGTTCAGTAAAAAAAAGTAGCTCCATTCATGTGTTATTATCACCATTTTCTCGGAAGTTCTCCCCCGTTGATACGCCAACACTGTCTGAATCTGAATTGTTCTTCTCTGCAGACAACCTCTGAGGAAGCGCACACATGCATGAACACAAACAAATTGATTCACTGACATGCTTTTCTACTCAATAAGCCAAATACATTTTTATAAGCAAGGGTGTTGTTAGAGCCTTCAGGAACAATCTGGGGTTAGTGTGTTGTGTAAGGGCACACATGGAGGGTGGAACCAACAACTGCAATACCCGTTTCACTTATCTTGTCTCTATGTGCAGCATCTATCTCTGGAATCCCTCACTCTCACTCATTGAGTCCCTTACGTGTTGTCGTAACCATGAACACGTGATATTAGGTGATATACACACCTATTTTCCTACTCCCCTCCACCACACACACACACATACACACACCCCTTCCTTGGCTTTAATTTATGGTGGTGTCAGGAAACTTTGAAGAGGGAGTCCACAGTCCAACACTGACTCACATCCAGCCCTATTACTGGTGTCTTAACAATCACTTGAATAACACATCTCGCCTTTGTTCTGTCAATCAAACACAGGCAGTGATGTTTAATGTGTTTTGACCAACATTGTTTAGGACAATTAATGGTGACAACACAATTGCCTCTTGCAGCTGACTTTTTTCTCACCAAAGCTGTGAAAAGGACTTCTAATTTGTGGGCACAAATGACCTTTTGACTCACCTTGTCAAGTTCGTTTTTTCTCAGAATGACGGGGGACGTGGATACCTCAAGCCCAGTGCACTGACTCTTCACCTCTCTGACAACCTGTAGGGGTAATTTATTCATGTCAAACAATCGCTGCCTTTTCTTCCAAGGGCTGTCAATATGATTGATGGCCGTATTTTTACAATAGTTGTGTAATCACACAGTGACACCAATCTAATGCGATCCAATAGATGAGCTGTAGAAATTCTGCCTCTACAAAGATATCTGACAAAGTTATTCATTTAACAGGATATTTATTTGTGTAGTTGAAGTGGTGTTAAACTTGACTGTTTCATATTAAGAGGTATTTCTAATATTTGTATCACATGTAGCTAATACTAAAAAGACCTTGTTAGTGCAATGCAACATTGACCACAATGTTACCAAAAGGACAGAGTCAAACAAAACTATGTTTTATTACCTTTGCAAAATACATTTTTTGCTTCATTATCTAGTGGAGTGGACGCTCAGATTAAACAAATGAAATCATGTTGGAGTTACCCTGAGCCATCCATCCGCTTGCTCCTTGCTCTGCACACCCAGCACCAGAGCATCTCCGTTGGGTAAGGTGAACCGGAGTTCATGGTGCTTCCGCTTGCTGTCCTTTGGGGCGTAGACCACAGTGCATTGGTGCAGCAGCAGGTCCACGTAGGGACATGTATCCTTGGAACTCTTATAACACTGCAGGATGACAAATTACACATAATAGTAAAAATGATTGTAAATATTGGAACCTCACCAACCACATGATCATGTACAACTCTAATAAGATCTAACACAAGAGGTGCGAGATATCAATTTAACAACATTCTAATTGTCATTATAATGGTGTGGCAATTTAGTACAAACTAGATGCCTCAATACATGATACAGTGTAGTTCTACAACATTGCACACTAACCACATTGATACTGTAATAACACATTATTCAAGTTCAATTCAATCTCTATAACAGTATTAAACAGTAACAAGCATTATTATCTTTGTATAAGGAAATTTTGGATAGAGGTTTTGTACTGGATCTCATAATACTGTGCGAGTGGTCACAATGTTTCACCCAGCAAGTTTATGTGCCTTCTTTTTCTGGCATTTAATAATAATAATTTTTTTTTAACCTGTAATCGATTTTCCCGTATGACAGTAAGCTGTTTGGCCCACTGCCCGAAGCGTTTCTTGCGCAGTAGGAAGGCACAGATGCGACAGTCCTTGGTAGGGGGCATTGAGCTCTCTTCCGAGGGCCACTGATGCATGAGTCGCGCACCGGGGCTTCTCTCTTCCTCGTCTTCCTCATATGACTCATAAGAGCTACTCAGAGCGTCAGAATCATTATCTAAGAGAGGAGAGGAAAGGGTACATCAAAATTTTTCCCTTGAACAACATTTATATTTCGTATGTGTATTATTAACTCGCGGCGGCACGGTGGACGACTGGTTAGAGCATCTGCATCACAGTTCTGAGGGGGGGAGTTTCCATCCCTAGCCCCGCCTGTGTGGAGTTTGCATGTTCTCCCCGTGCTTGCGTGTGTTTTCTCCGGGCACTCCGGTTACCTCCCACATCCCAAAAACATGCATGGTAGGTTAATTGACAACTCTAAATTGCCCGTAGGTGTGATTGTGAGTGTGAATGGTTGTTTGTTTCTATGTGCCCTGCGATTGGCTGGCAACCAGTTCAGGGTATACCCCGCCTCCTGCCCCATGATAGCTGGGATAGGCTCCAGCACGCCCGCAACCCTAGTGAGGAGAAACGGCTCGGAAAATGGATGGATGGATGGATATTATTAACTCACAGGAGTTTTTGCGGTGGGAGTTGATTTGGTTAGTTGGGTAGTTGGTGTTGGCATCTTCATATCCATCCTCTATGGAGTTGGGAGGGCTAGGTCTAACTGGAAAAAAAATACAGTACATATATTATTACTTGCTTGACTTTATTGTCTCTTTTAATTCAAGGTTCACATACCCTGTCCAAGGTCAAACTCAAGCACAACTGAAGCAATTTCTGCTATAACTATATATAGTACAAAGTAGTAGTGTGCTACCATAAAGAGCCTATCCCAGCTAACTGTGGGCAGGAGGCGGGGTAGACCCTGAACTGGTCGCCAGCCAATCGCAGGGCACATATAGACAAACAACCCCTCCCTCTCACAGTCACGCCTACGGGCAATTCAGAGCCTTCAATTAACCTACCATGCATGTTTTTGGGATGTGGTTAGGAAACCAGAGCACCTGGAGAAAACCCACGCAGGCACGGGGAGAATATGCAAACTCTACAGAGGCAAGGACAGATTTGAACCTGGGACCTCAGAACTGTGAGGCAGATGTGCTAACCAGTCGTCCTACGTGCCGCCACTTGGAATAGACTCTAAATTGTGCTTAGTGAATGTGAGTACGAATGGTTGAGTGCCCTGCGATTGGCTGGCAACCAGTTGAGGGTGTACCCCCCCCCCCACCTGCCCACAGTTAGCTGGGATAGGCTCTTTATGGTAGCACAACACACAAATTCTATATATGTTTTTATGCACATATATGAATTAAATTATCAATCACAATGCTATTAGTTATATTTAATTTATAATCAAATAATTATGTTGTTAGACAAAGATTATAGTTCAATTATAATACATTGATCAATGAGAATTAATTATTCTTTAGCTTTATTATGATTCAGATTCCCATGAATGTGTTTTTATATTGACTATGCTTATTTCTTTTCTTCTTTTACTGGTTAGCGATGAACAACCCCATATAATTATGATATATATATATATAGCAGTTTAAGTCCCAACAGGCACCCTGTTATTTGTCACCATAAATATATAATGTTTGATAGCGGACTGGAATGAAGTCAATAACGGCAACCAGTTGAATCAAAGAAAGAAGATGTTTACCTCTTGTGATGATGTATTCGGGCATTGCACCCGGACTGAGTGGCACTGCCTCCTCATAATACTCCTCTGGGGGAGGAGTTGTGGGCAGAGGGGGAGGAGAGTCTGCTGAATGCACAGCTGAGGTGTCTCCACAGTCCTGCAAGGTGAGATAAAAAGATACAGTACGTCTCAAATGTTCTCAATAGCTATGAACCATTTGTATTTTCCCAGCCAAAGGGGCTATTTCATCAAAGAGATGAAGAGAAAAAAAGATTCCCAGGGTGGAGCCCTAAATCTTAATTTACAATGCGATGAGCATGTGGGAAACCCCGCAACATGGAATATGTTGTATTTTCATTCCGTAAGGCCTCTTCAATCATTTACACACCGCAATCTTTGCTCACAAAGTTAGTTTTGGAGAAGAAAGGGTGAAAAGAATAGCATAGATTTTAAACGTTGTGGAGAGTCACATAGCACATCCTACATTTCCAAATTGAAATCCACAGTTGGCTGTACAAGTAATTAAGCCACTGACCTGTTTCAAAGTCTCACTTTGTGTGTCTTTTTCTAGCTTCAAATCATCTGTAACATCCTTTAGGTCTCCAAGTTCGCAGTCTGAAAATGAAAACAATTCAAGTTTAAAGACAAAAGTAGGTCCTGTGTACTGTAAATGTACTGAACTTTAACGCACCAAACTTCTCAAAGAGGGACTCCACAAAGCTGGTTCCATTCCTGTACACTACTGAGTTCACATAGATGTAGTCTGTTCCTGAAACTGGGGAAAAAAGGCAGGCAAAATTTAACAATTGTGGCTCAGCAAAATATGTAACGTCTTTATTTCTTTGACTGACCTGATGGCTGTATCTGCTGCAGGAGGTTCCAAACTGAGGTCTTCTTCTCCTGGGTGGAGGAGGTCAGGGTCTCCTTATCCAGCAACTTTAGGAGTGCACTCAGCTCACTCACCAACAGCTCCATTGCTGCATCGGGGTGAAATGTCAGCAGTGGATATATCAGCAGAGAGCAAAGGTCGGACATAGATGTCTAAACAAGCTTAAATGCATGTTAGCTGCCACTTTTTACTTTGCAGCATATTTTCCTTTTCTAAACCTTTAACCTTCACAGTCAGTGAACATCACTCTCCTCCTCTGATAGGAGCCAGACTAAACAATACAAGCATAGAGTGACGGGACAGATGTGTGCAACTCCTCATTAAAACAGGGAAAATAAGAATTGGAAGGAGAAAAACAAGCAATCTATTCCTCAAACTAAAAAGAACCAACATCATTATTAGGCAGCATCTTGGGAAAATGGTTGGCTCGAATACTGACAAACAAAGTCAGATTTCAATCAAATGCTGATGAGGCAAAATGAATTTTTGACAGCATGATGATAAATTAGATTTTGAAAAGAGTAACAGATTAGAGAGCAGATTTACAATGCAGCAGCCAAGCTTTTCATTTGTAGACTTGATTTTATCTTCCAGTTGGGAGATGTTAAGGCATGTAGAAGTTGATCACATGAAATGACACACTCTTTGGAATGCTCACATCATGTTGATGTGAGATTTTCTACTCCCTGCTTTAAGAAAACAAGACACACATTTGAGTACCTCGATAATGAACCCCTTAAATTCCATTGTGCTTCAGTGTCTGCTTAGTGTGGTTGGTTGTCATTGTGACAGCACAAAAAACTTCCACTCCAGTGAATCAAGTCTAATAAAAAGAATACAGAGTGTTGTTTGCACAGTGTTGTGTGGTAATGATACAGGTGAAGATTCCTCCCTCTCATCAAGTCTCCATCATTCTCATCTGATGCAGCAACAATGCCTTTGCCTTAGTTCACCCAAAACCCAAAGTACGTAGACATACAGTATCATTGGCTACACCGGCACACTCTCATTCGCTCCAATAAGGGTAAATGAGGTAATCAAAACATGACACCTTCCACCGTGAAGACATTTTAGTACATCCGTTTGTCCGACCACCGTGTGGTAAGAGGAAGTTTCTGCAATCAGTAGCATTGACTCTAATAAGAATGAGGCAGCAATGGCAATGGATGGCACAGACGACAGGACATATCTTTCCTGCTAACAGCCAGTTGCCACATAAAATCTTGTCAAAAAAAAAACCCAACTCAATATAGAAAATAATAACACAACAATAAGATATTTGGGACTCATTATATTCTGGAAGGGGGGAATATTTCCACTGTGACTCAAAACATGAAATGAGGCAACAATTTCCTCTACTGAAATTTTCATCCAGATTTGAAGCAAAATGTAATCAGTCCGTGCCAAGCACATGAATGCCCCCCAATGTAATATTGTCTCTATGACGCCTCAGTAAACGTGAAATATGAATTAAAATCGTCCATGCATTCCTGAGTTTGAGATGTTTTTTTGCCGAGAGGCCTGATATCAGGTCATTAAAATTTCTGGAGCTTATCTACGTCACTAGTGAAGATGTCCGCCTACCACTCCGCCCCCTAGCCAGAGCTGTCAGCATTATAAGTACATGTGCTCTCACAAGTGGGTCTTGTACAGGGAGGCAACCAATCAGAGGAAAGGGGGCGGTCTTAGCCAAAGTGGACAAAGTGGATACAAAACTGGGTCAAAACAGAAGTAGTTGTCAGAGGGGCCTTTTCTGGACACTTGTATGACAAAAACAAGGTGTTTTTTTTTTTTTTAAATGAAATCGACACTTTTATACTAACTCCATGTAAGAGTCACTCTATGGAGGTCTAAATAGCAAAAATACAGAACCTTTAAAATTTTATTTTGATATTTGATCTCAGGTAATTCCACAGGTGTACTTAATGTTGTGGCCAGTGGTGTGTGTAGACAGTTGGCAGCACTAAAAAACAACAAACAGTCAAAAGTAAACTAGTAGCAGCATGGTTAAACTGATAGCATCTGGTGGAAATGCCCCATAATTACCACAGCTGAACCTGCTGCAACAGCCACTTTGTTTGAATTCCTGCATTATCTGATTTGATGCTAGAGACAGGCAAGTGCCACCAAAAGCAAAGCCGCCATGTACCCCCCATCACTCTCCCCTTTTGAGTTCTTTTCATTGTTTTCCTTCAACAATGTTGTATGCTAGTGTGCAATTTTCTACCTCTATAATCTACAGGAAGTTCTCGAGTTACGACGCACTTGAGTTACGACGCACTCGACCTACGACGTTTCGACTTTACAACGCCCGTGCCTCGTCCGCCATTTTGTCCCAGCACCACAGTGTTTCTGCTTAGCTGGTGCATAGTGCTTGTCTGTGCGGCGGGAGTATCTTTGCCTTTTTCACCCTACTTTTTTCACACTCTCAGCAGTAATGGTAAGTACAGCATCTTATTTTTTTATTTTAATGTATTTTGTGTTAATTGTTAACCTTTCCTGCTACGGTCATCTGACCGTGGTCGGGAGACGCAGGGGTTAACTCGTTGCATAGCTGAGCTGGGTGGCGGCAACAATAAAGGCACGAAGCACCGATTTGCTGCTTTAATGGCTTTATTAGCTCCTCTGCACATTCAACGTCAACGGGTCCTCCGCTAATCGCTACTCTTCCCCGGTCGCCGTCACTACACTTGTTACTGTACACACTCCTTCCTCCTTCGCAGTCCCGCTGGACGACGCCTGCGCAGTCCTGCCTCACTCACACATCAACGCGCACGCCCACACACACTGAGCTTGCTGTCACAATCACGTGGGACAATACCCTTAAAAGAAGTATTTCGACATAAATTTCGACTTTAACAGTGAAATCCGACTTACGCGGAAATTTGTGTTACGTTGCCAGCGTAGGAACGGAACTCGTTCGTAAATCGAGGACTTCCTGTATATTTCTTCTTGACAATTGGTTTGCTCAGTGCTACTGCTCCAACGTCTTCATAATTTAAACCACCTACCAACCACCTAGCACCAGCCATACCTCCCTCCTACTTGCTTCATTTTCACAGTCCAGACATATTAGACCTACTGAACCGTGCGTCTTTTTGGGGTCAACCATCGGACAGTCGCTCAGCCAGAAAGCTCTTTGTTGGGAAGGCAGCCATATGGCAACATGACCTGTTCCACTAAACACACACACCACACACGCAATCAGTGTGTATTTAGTAAAGTAGGACAATAAAGAAGTTCGGTGTATGTTGAGAACAGACAGCTTTGAGTATGTGCAAGTTTGTGGAGCGTATTAATTACTTTTTTAATGTCATCAGCAAGAACAGCCACTTTAAGTGTACAGTATGTATTTTTGTGAATGGTGTGAGGGAGCAAGATGCTCCCTCCCCTAAAATCAACAGACATACTTTCCTGAGGTAGGTCTTCCTATGGGCTGAACAATGGACCATCAATCCTCCAGTCTAAAAACAAATAGAACTGCAGCTTCCATCTAGTATTGTGTTTTACTGCTCCTTTACAAGCATTTCCTTCTATTGTACTTAAACCATACTTGCACTCCATGTAAAGTTGGCATGAAGAAGTGATTCATGCACGGATCAGCCACTTTGACCCTGCTGATTATGACGCGATTCACTGTGCAAGGGGGATTGGGAGGCTCATGAGAGTCGGCTCACTTGGCCTAGTGAAAGCTGTCTCTTTGCCAAAGGTTCCAGCTGTTTGGATTGACGCTCTGGAGTGAAACTGTGCTTCCCCTAACCTTGGAGAAAATAAACTGAGAAAAAAAAAAAAAAAAACTATGCACAGTGTGACTCATTCACTGCACATAGGAGTTAACATTTAGACCAGTCAGCACTCAATCAAATCTAGTAAACTAATCAAGGTGGTGCCTTGACACAAAACACTAAATTAAACTAAAACACTCAGACATGAGCTCTTAAAAGCTGATTATCTGATTTGACAATTTGCTCAGGTATGCTACCCGTGCCGAAATGAGAACTTTAATGTTCTACTTACCACGTGAGGCACACAAGAATATCCTAAAATCCAGTCATGCCTCTATAATCACTAAAGTTAAATCTAAATCTAAAACATCACGTTTATTAAAGTCTGCAACGCCTCAGAAGTGTTGTGTATTTGTCTTTCAAAGCACCAAAGGGAAACCCGAGTAAACTGTAGGTCACATTTTTATTAAAACCAGACAAAGCTTAGTCTTCTTTTGCCACCCTGAAATGGTTGACACTTAAAATATTGAAAGTTAATATTTAGAACTATAACTATATATATATATATACTTAAAATATTGAAAGTTAATATTTAGAACTAAAATTCAAAGCATGGTAATGTGAGCCAAAAAAGTAGCAGGAATGTTTGAAGCTGTTCAAAAGCTTTGGCCTCTGTCAAACATTGACTTCCTCTCACTTGTCTGACAATTGCTGGTAAACACCACACGCATTCCTCACCTTGTTAATAGTGCAAGACTCTGCAAAGTGTAACCTCTGTATAAAGATGAATGTGCAGACTTTTTGTCCAAGGCAACTCTGCAAGGATGAGGGGAGGAGAAGTGGGGGAGAAGGTAGGTGCCTATTTAGGAATTTAATCCTGTCAGCAAACAGAGCACCTGTGCTAACACATCCAACACACCCTGATATGTGAAATAATCTGCCTCGGTTGGGTGAACAAGTTGTTTTTCTCCTTATTTGCTGAGTCTACAGCACTCATACACATAAAGGCACACAGACACACACACAAACGACTTTTGTCCTAGGTGACCGTTCAGACATTCAGCAGTCACTCTGTTTCACAACATTGTTGCGCATATTCCAGCTAATTACAAAGGAATTTAGTTACACAGAAACTGTCCTGAGTTTCCCAATTAGCTGAGCTAAGGTGCCAAATGGTCACTTTCACAATAAATCAGCATTACTAAAGCACAAATAACACCAAGCAGTACAGTTAGTTTCAGTTTACTAATGTTATTACATTTCCAGTGTGTACCAAACAAGTGTTTGGTGCCTTAACACTTTCTAGTACCCTGCTGTTAGGGAAGCTATCACGTGAATGGTAACTAAAGGATGGAGCAAGACACACTGCTGTCTTTTGATTGCTTAATAGATAATTGTTAGGGAACTTCTGCAGGACAACAGCAATGGAATGAGCAAATCACACCCTTGTCCAAAAACTCTTCTTGTAATAAACTGCCACATGCCAAGAAAACTAAAACTGAAGACAAAAGCAACACTAACAAAATTGGAGAAGGAGGGTCATGGCATATGGCTGTTGGCCACAGTAAGTACATTTTATTTGAGGAGACTATTAGCATAAAAAACAATAACAAAAATAGACCCCCACAGGTAAGTGGAGGCTGTGGCGTATAATACTACTGCGACCAGAACTAGGACATAGCAACAGAGAAAGATGACGATAGCGTGCGTCTATGAAGCGGTGATGAAGTCTATTCAGCAAATGAGCAGCCAGCAGTTGTTTCAGCACCCATGCGGTATCTGCTCTGTACACTTGGAACCCCAGCCACCATGCACTATTAATACTTGAACCTCATAGTACAATGAACAAGGGCTGTGAAAAAAAATCGTCTAACTCGGCTAAGTAGACTACAAAAATTGGTCGACGCAAAAATGTCTGCCTTGAGGCAATAAAAAGTATTCATAAAAGCATATGTGTGCCACACAGAACCAATTTGCGCCGCCTGGAACTATTTGCCCTCTGTCCATGTTTACCGCATGGTCATTTGTTGCAGACGGATGCACTGTTGGGGCAGTGGAAAAGCATTGACAAAAATGACAGAGGAGCATCTGTAAGTGATTTTAAGACAGTACTAGATGTGTAATGTACATGTAACATGAGGTATGAGTGAGATGAATGGTATTTAGTGTTTTTTCTTTAACCTAAAATGGCAATTGCTAGACCGCTAATGCTAACTGTTTCGCAATGGCTGATTTTGTTGTCTCAAATTGTGTTTATACGATACACTTAGTACCAACATATGCGGTTTAAGGATAGTCCAGAGAATAAAATGCATTAGTAGTTTGACTAAAACACTCACCTATTCACTGTTTTGGTGCTTAGCCCCATCCAATAACAGTAGTGATTTGGCGCAATCTGGTTGCACATTGGTATCAAGGAAATATGTTTAAGTAACGTGAGATTTACGCACACATTCATTGAGACAAGTAGTGTGCTGCTGCCATTTTTGGTATCTACCGTATAGGCAATTACAAAATGCTTGCGGCATTATCGCTTGATTTCTGAATAAAATAATGGAAATCAGCCACTGCTTCTAAACTGTGGTCTCATGGAATAAAAAAGAAACCAATGAAACAGGCCGAGACAAAAATGATGGTACACTTAACCTAATATCTTGCTCAACATCACCGCAATTAATGATTTCTTTCTTTCTGCTGTTCAAGAAGGTTTGACCTGTGGCTAGGAACAAGCTTTCTGACAGTGTGCAGCTCATTTTTCATAATGTTGTTTTGAGATTTCATTGCATCCTGGCCAGATTAATGACACTGTGCCCGATGCAGTCAAAGGAGCTCCACAGCATAACCAAGCATCCTCCATGATTCACAATTGGTCCAGTGTTTTTTTGTTTGTTTGTTCATACGGCTCTTTTTTGCACCCGTAAATATAATGATCATGTGGCTTGCCCAAAAGCTCGTATTTTGTCTCATCTGTCCAAAAGACATTCTCCCAAAAGATTTGTTGCTTGTCAAGATGCGTTTTGGTAACTTCCAGTCTCATCAGTTTCAAGTTATGTGAGTGACCATTGTGTGTTTTACTTTATTTAATGGGCACAAACAATTTTGCACATGCGTGTACAAAATGAACAACTACCATTATTCTGCAATCATACACTGTGGTAGAAAAAAAAGACAGATTACAGTACTAGAGGAAATCCAACTGAAAGTTCAATGTTACAATAAGAAACATGAAATTGATCCCACAGTGTCACTGGCACCTTAAAAGTTTCCTCGTAGTTTTTAATGCGAATGTAAAGCTCTACAAACCTTTACCCCTTATTCAGCCTGGAATACAGTATATAGAGCATTGGGCAACACTTACCCTCCACAGCGGTGGATGAGAGTCCGACCATGGTCCTAGTTTACAGAGAGGGTCATTCATACAACAAGCTAATAGTGTGAAAAATACTCCAGTCAAGGCCTGGCTGGCTTCTCGGGCTTGGTGTTGGAGGTGAGCACCAGTCTGCCTGCCTACTGCTAAAATCACAGCCCCTTGTGTCCTTTCCTCCCTCTGATCTGTTATCTCTACACTCCCTCCCTCCATCTCCCCACCTCTCTTTTCTTTTGAGGGGGGAGGGAATCGTGCTTCTGCTTTTGTTAGTGTGTGTGTGTGTGTGTGTGTATGTGGTTGTGCGTGTGTGTGAGTGTGTGTGTTCATCCTTATTAGGTCCCTGTCTGGTCTAATCCTAAAGGATTGGGCAGCACCAGGGAAAGTCTCTCACTCCCAAAAACACATACTGTATTCTACAAGTTAACATTTACTTATTATTCCAGTATTTGCATCTTCTCCTTAGCCTACATTTTTTTTTTATTGAAAGTACAGTAACTAGGCAGAATCTGCTATTTGACAGAACTGACATACATTGTACTTTGGGATAATAAAGTTCTGTTCCAAGTGATCACTTTGAATTGAAGTGTTTTTATTTGTAAAAATTAGGTTGAGAAAATGAGTAGGGTCAGTTGATGGAGGAAGCAAGTTGAAGCTTTTCATAGTTACCTAGGAGGTTGAGAAAATGAGTAGAGTCCGTTTAGGGGGGATGCAAGTTGAAACTTTTCAAAGTTACCAGTTGCCCTCAAGCAGACTCGCAGGCTCAGACATGATGAAACACGCCTTCACTAACAGCGGCACAAACGTGACACTCATAAACCCCCAGGCACAAGACAATAATATACAGGATAACCTCAATGCCCCCATTTTACAGGACCATATAATTACAGTGATATTTTGCAATTATACCATTTTCTGTAAAGGTAAATAACTTTATCATGAGTGCTCACCGGCCACAACATTAGGTATACCTCCCGCTATCAAATGAGATCCAATATAAGAACTGTATCAACAGTCAGCCTTGATGGTGTCAATATTATAATTGACAGTGTCAGAGTGGTAGAAGTGCACTGGACCATACTGAGCGGTGTTTAGAATATTCCGCCCCACTTCTGAAGCAAAAGGTTAACAGAGCTCCCTTCATACCCCCTGCTCTCCAACTTGTGGACTATGCACTATGGACTATAAGAGTCATGGTCCTGTGTACACATTTTTCCCCCAACCAGATTATAAAGCATTGATTTTCTTAATCTATATTTCTTTGTATAAAACAGTCTATTATATTAGAGCACACAAACTTTTACACTGTGTTTTAAGGGAACCGGAATACAGTGGGCTATTATACATATCATACAGGGGTGCTGGGTCACAAGAAGTCCACCAACTACATTACTCAGGAACTCTCTAACAGGTTACAGTCATGCTTGTAACCAGTTCATAATCTCTCTTATGTCAATGAACCAACTACTAGGCTTTACAGGATTTATGGGGCCGATCACCGATCAGCGAGTTTAAAAAAACAATAACCGAGCACCGAGCCGATCACAAGATGGAGCAATGTGTCTATTTAAATGATTTGTTCATTTACTGTATATACTTATGTACTGGATATTGAGTATCTTCAAAGGTATTCTCTAGCATTTTGGACAAAAGGTAAAACATTAATGACATGTAGGGTGTATTCAAAGATTGGCCATTGACATAAATTTAACTTTTAAGTCAGGTCAAACCAACATTACAACATGACAGAAACAATGGGTGCTAACTTAGTGTAATTAAATTATTATAATTAAATTACTTCGCATACACCGAAACTTTAGAGCATGATTAGACAGAACGCCGGCATGATTACGTACTGTCATGGTCTGTGTTTTGGTTTGGGTTGTGTTTAGTTTTGTTCCATGTTTTCCTGTGTTTCATGTTTGTCGTGTGCTCATTAGGTTGTTGTGTCCACCTGTTCTCGTCTACTTTGTGTCGACCAATCAGCTCTCTCCAGCCACTCGTGTCTTGTCCAGGTGTTCCTCGTTGTCTCGTCAATTTGTTTGTATTTAGTTCCCTGGTTTCTTTCAGTTCTTGTCGGTTCATTGTCGTTGTCACGTCTTGCCATGTCATAGTCGCCAGTTGTTTTTATCATTGTGATTAAATATTATTATTTTGAGATTCCCGCACTCCTGCCTTGCCTCCTTGCTTCCCTGCAATTGGGTCCCCCATGTTCTTGCCTTGCGTTCCTCGCCTTCGCCCTAACCACGTACGTGACACGTACAACAGTTAGGGCTCGCACTAGCTTGCTAGGCTACAGAACGTTTTGTTGCCTGCTTGCAAGTCGTATTGTATTAACTCCCGAGCCTCAGTGATGACCACCACACATTTTTCCTTATTTTATTATTCCCCCCCACACACATACACACACACAATAAATTTGCGCGATCTATTGTTGTTGTCTTTGCCATGGTAACGAGTGTATCCAGTCGCGTTTGAGTTGACCAGATAAAGCCCAGTGTTCGTAAAAGACGGGATGCGGTGGTATCGGAATACAAGATCTTATTACAGTCGTCTAACATAGTGCAATCGTGAAAGACCAAATTTGTCTTATAATCTGATCCAGGCATT
The DNA here is from genome assembly GCF_024500385.1 of Phyllopteryx taeniolatus. Lineage (NCBI taxonomy): Eukaryota > Metazoa > Chordata > Actinopteri > Syngnathiformes > Syngnathidae > Phyllopteryx > Phyllopteryx taeniolatus. The sequence goes on along the minus strand of NC_084511.1, from coordinate 17,944,662 downwards.
ACGTATTGTCTGTCTCAGACGTATTGTCTGTCCCACACCGCCGACATGTTTTTTTTAAACTAACTATTGGCAGTCAGATATTTATAGTACTATCTCAAAAGACACGTGACAAGGCTAAAAATAAAATAGCTTTTTGATTCAAATATACTCTACACGATGGCGACGCAGAGTAAATGTCTTTTGCGGAGCCAATCAATGACGTCATTGATCGGATCGGCGCATTATGACATTAAAGCCGATCAGCTTAACATGCTAATTATCGGCCGATACCGATCAAGCCGATCAGATCGGTGTAAAGTCTACAAATTACCATTCATCTGCAGTAGGTTGGTGGAAAATGAGGACAAATTCTGCAATAGCATGGAGCGAAATACAGTAAATAGCTGTACGTGGACAAAAGTCTCACTAATATGGTAATGAATCAGGTGTCCAGCGCGAGTCCTTATTTCACCCTCGAATCTAAAGGAAGGCCCTTTTCTGTTGTAGCATGACTGTGCCCCTGTGAGGCCCATAAAGGCATGCTTGGATGAGCTTGGTGTGGAAGAACGAGAGAACCCTGACCTCAACCACATCACACACGTTTGGGATGGACTAGATCAGCGGTTGCGAGCCGGTGAAGGTTATTCTGGAATAAATGGACAACAAACTCCCACAGAGACATGGCTCAATCTTGGAATGCG